>NC_136014.1:17663218-17935718 GCF_048128805.1 Centroberyx gerrardi
CCTAGGCTACTGTTGATGTGTTCGGCAGGTCAAATGAAACTTGGTCATTGGTTCTGAGGGATATATTTAAGTCTAATATACCAACCAACTCTGTTTGTTGACAAATGAAACATTTCACGTTATTTCATGATAATTTTGTCATCTCACAAACATATTTCTGCTTTTTGAATTCTTCCTCCAGCTCTGCCCATAACCTGTTGTACAGGGGAGTGAAGTCTCAACTAATTTCTGGCCATGTATGTACGCTTTTCATTGGCACCGCCTGGAACACCAGCCAGGCTGCCCAGATTATACCAGTCCAGCTCCATACACAAATAAACTCCTCCACTGACCTAGACAGACCCCCATTGCTTACTAACCTACTTACCTCCTTACTGTAGAATATGTGTGCACTTGTTTAAGTGTGTGTGTGTGTGTGTGTGTGTGTGTGTGTGTGTATGTTTCCATGGCAATGAACAACACTTTCCTTGCCTCCAGAGAAGGCTTGCTCTCTAATTCCCCTCTACGGATTCACATTCAGGACATTGGACAGAGACTCATGCTGAGAAATATATTAAAGCATTTTGGGGCCAGAAGGAAACATGTGAGTGAGAGAATATGAGAATATACAAGGGTGAGCAAGTGTGTGTGTGTGTGTTTACATGCACATGTGTGACTAAGTGGCCATATGGGACAGATATAAGTGAGTATGGAATGGACTGTCACAGCAGAATCCATTTGATTTGAGATTCAGGTCAGTCACCACATCAGAGTTAAAGACCTTAGCTGAGACTAGGAATAGAAATGAAGGAGGGGTCATAATAGCATGCCAAATAGAAAAATATTACACTCTCAAATGTAGAAAAAAAACATGGGTCCACCTTGGCAGTACAATATGAGAGATTAATACTGGTAAATTATGCTAGTAGATGTGATTCAAGTGTAAAGGTGGATACACATACTGACTACCACTTTGAGTTGTGGTTACACTGTAACAGGTGTTCCTCCTGATCCTCGCTGGGAAAATGAAAAAAACAAAAAGGGTATATACAGTATAGGCCTATATAAGGTAACCCATAATCACTTACTTATAAGTAAGTAACTTAACTAATAACTCATGCACGCATGAAGACAGGCACCATACAGTGTCCAGCTCCACGCCTTATTTTCAACACGCTCCAGACATCCTGGTTCATTGGAATCGACTGGGGTGGGTGCCTCCATCTTGTAACATTAATGAAGTATTGATCTGCCCTGCTCCCGTCACCCACTACTGATGGGGGAGGGGCATGGAGTCAGGGGTTGTGGCACCATCTTAAAAAAAAGAAGAAAAAAAAGCAAAGAAAAAAAAAAAAGCACCGTACCCAGGTTTTACACTGAGAGAAACTGGGATGCTTCCTTGTTTGACCTGTTGTAGAGGTTCTAAGGAATTGGCATTCTGGCAATTCACCAAGTCTCCAAAAAATGGGTACATCATTTTGTCAAAATTATCTTAATGTCAATTTACGCCAACCTTTGCATCTACGCATCATAACAGTAGATACAAGCAAAAACAGTGTATTAAGAACACTATGCACCACACAAATCCCCACATAGAACAGAAAGCATATCGTTTTCCAGTTTCAATGCCAAGTGTGGCAGCCTGTGGACCTCAAGACTTTGAGCACCATAATGTGGACTTCCAATGAAATTCCAGTACTAAGCTTGGCCTAATCAGTAACTAAGCCCAGAATTTCCTCTGTATTAATTCATAAGTAATGGGTCACCAAACCAAAAGAAAATGGAAAAAAATAGACCTCCCCACAACCACAGAAAAAGAACTGAAGTCTGATGTTCCTGCTACAAGGCCATTTGTGTGGTGGGGCGTCAATTTTTACGTCAGCTATCAGGCATGTGGAGACATATGGGAGCCACATCTTGTCACTTGAAGGATTTACTAACTGTCATGATGCAACTAACCACTATATAGATCACAGGTCTCTCTCAGTACAGGGAGAGACTAACCTCACTCATTTTGTTCATGTTGTTTCTCTCCAATGATGCATCATTAAACCTCTACTCATTGATCAGATCGACTCCAGTATCAATATAACCATACTACATCACTGTGTCATCACAATAAACACAGTATCCAAAAGTCTAACTCTGCTCTGCTTTCGCTGTTCAAAACATGAAATAACTTGCTTACTCTTAAACTGTATCTTCCAACAGTATCCCTCCCCAAGGATCTGGGCTATTTCCCCCCATCTAAATCATTCCACTGAGCTGTAATTAACACAGCACAAAGGCTACATATCCCCCAACATGACTGAAGGACAAACTTAAATTCAATGGCTCCCAATAACTCAAACTAAATAAACAAGCGCGAATTCGCAATAGCTGCGACCACGTACGCGCATGCATACACGCGTGGGGAAATTTTTGTGGACCAACCAACCAACCGACCGACCGACAGATCGAGCTATAGAGCTGCTGGTCGCAGCTAAAAATTTCAAGGCTTGTCGTAAATAAGAACATAAAAAAACAAGGGTTTTCCCAACTGCTCTGAGACACGTAAGTCAAGAGAAATGCCCCTTTAAATGTTAACCAGCTAGAATAGTCAGGAGTAGTACGACCACACAGTAATGTAAATGACGAGCATGTAGAGGAAAAGTAGAGGTAAAATGAAGACCATGTGCGACTGATGTGTCGGCCTCGGGGTCAAGCCCATCTGAATTTCATTCAGTTGAGGGGGTGAAAGTTGTATTAGTTGTATGAACTGAAGTATTCATGAATGAGATGGCCAACAATTTCCCAGCCGCGACCTTCATCTCAGATGGGGCGCAGCTGCTGTTCAGAGCTGAAATTCACCTGAAGTCTTTTATCTGAACGACACGGGCAGCTTTCAAGTTAAGGGGACTGATCACAGACAAATTTAAGAATGACAGAACGGTGTGAGGAAACCAAATTTATATGGATGGAAGAGTGTATGTCAAAAAACTGTCCAGTTCCATACACCACCCTTGGTTCGGGACACAAATGGATAAGGGATTACTTTCGTTTAAAACATGGTTGGGGATTTGAATATACTCCTGCCCAGTAGCTAAACCACTTGCTATTATCACACCACTTGCTTAAATAGTATGCCATTATTTTCATAAACTGGCAACATCGTCATTTAAAGTGAGTTTTCACTATTCAGGTTTATTGCCTTACAACACACAAATTTACGATTCAACAATCCGTTACTTTGCCACGATAGGTTAGCAGCTAACGTTAGCTGAATCAATACAGTAAGCTTGCTGGTAGCTAGTTGCTAAGCCAACTAGCCTGTACTCAATTGTCTCTGTAAATGAATGTACATTAAGCATCGTTTCACGCCCACTAATTCATAAATCAATAAATCTCTTTTTAAAGTGTTGCACCCTCTCATTTGTTTCCATCTCTTATCCCCACTGGCCCAGGATGCAATGTGAAACAACAGAGGGATGGAGACTGTGGTCAGATATCGTAAACATGTTGAAAAACCTACGAGGTCTTAGCCTAATGTGGCACAACTGTGTGCATGTGTAAGTGTGTGTTTGCAAGAGGTAGAAAGCAAATGAGGCAACAAGAGAAAGAGAAAGTGGGAGACAAAGAGAGCCAGAGAGGCAGACATGGTGACACAGGGCCTCAGGGTCTCTGGGTGATGAAAGAAAGACAGCCGTTTGTCACCTGATGTGTCACGTCGCACTGGCACTTAATGAAACGTCCAGATCAATAAATGATCCCATCCTTGCTCCTGGAAATGAAGGAGATCAGTCACTGCACTCAATTGGTGGGTTGCTCCCACCCTCCTCCCCCTATCTCTCTCCCTCTCACTCACTCACACACACACACACAGTACTAGACAGCCACATTAGCCTGCCCCGCTTTAATGTTGTAATACATTTTTACAGAAAATTGCTTCTGCATATCATACCAATTGCACCCTTATGTGTGTCTATCAGTCTTCAACCTAGGAGGGAAGACGGACAAAGAAAGAAAGACGTAAAGACAAAGAAAGAGGAAGAAAGACAAAAAGAAAGAAAAAGACAAAGAACCAAAGAAACCAGCCACTCTCCTTTCCATCCTAGTAATGCTGCATTCATATTGTGGTGATGTGACAGACGGCAAAGGGATGTTCATTATTTTCAAAAGACAAACAATGGTACACTCCACCAACGCTGGGAGAAAGTGGCACCTACCGCACCTGCAGATAAAACTGAGTGACAAAAGCTGCACCAGTGAATCTACCGCAGGAGTAAATAAAACAAAAACAATTAATAAAATGGATGCAACCACATACGTGCACCTGCTGTTAACCACCGTTAAACTTTCCACTTGCCTGATTGGGCCAGTAGGTCAGAGTTCTACTTGCCCCGAGTGTATTATCACCGGCCCAGTAGACAAAAACCACAAATTTAAACATAAAACCATCATATATATTTACATAATTTAACACTACAAGATGTATGTATGATGTTGACAGTAGCATACAACAAAAAAGCAAATAATTCATTGTGAATAAATTTGAAAAGTATGATTTTTTTTAAACTTTACATTGGCCCTTGTTGTGCTTAATATATTTATAAATGAGTCCTCATAATCAACTACCAACCAGCAGAAACATGTAATGCGCAGTGTGTGTATTTGCGGGAAATGTCATGCCTTAAAGAAAAAAAAAAAGAGTCAGCTTGAACCTCCTTAATCAGAAATTTCCAAAAATGTACAAAGGATTGTACAGATTGATTCATAATTTCCAGCCCAAAGAAACTGTCACTTCAACACTGAAAGAAAGAAAGTCATTTTCTTTTTGCTTCACAAGTGGAAGTACCTGCCATCATGGCCACTCCACACAGCTCTCCAAGTTGCCAGATTCCTGACCAATTAGTACTAATAAGTTAGTAAGACCTAACCTCTTATTGGCCAGTGACTGAACAATCAACTGGCTCATGTCAATGTCTTACTGATAGCAGGCCATCGTGCAATCATTTTCGTCAAACCCTGCACACCTATTGAGGTGCTGACTGACTACTGCCTACCCATCAATAGTAAAAAGGGGAAATATAGTCACACACTCCACTCCAGCGTGGAGGAATTGAAAACATAATTCAGTCAGAGCCTCTATCTTTCGCTGTCCTTTACCTCTCGGCTGCTCAGTAAATGGCCAGTGGGATGACAGTGCCTGGGGTGCCCTCCTCTCAAAAGACAGATATGCCCTGATGCACCAGCAACTTCCAAGTACTGTTGAAGATGTCAACTGCCCCCCCCCCCCACACACACACACACACACACACACACACACACAGGCAAAGTGTGAAAGCCCTTCTAGGGAAAGGTCTGTCACCCCAAGCAAACACACACACGTTGTGAGACAGGAGGGTGGAGGTACAGAGATCAGCACCTGGTTGGCTAGTTTCTGAGTTGACTGATGAGTGAGTTATCACACCATCACACCCCCCATGGAGGAGAGAAACTGGTCATGCACCTAGGAAAGAGCCCTCCAAGGAGAGTGACTGTCAATGTCCAAAGTTCTCCTCTTTCACGGTCATCGTGTCCACTTTCCAACCTCAGGTTAGACAGTATCTCCCCCCTGAACAGCTCCTTTACATGATGCTCTAAACTGTCAGATGAACAGCATTTGACAGAAGATGATGGAGCCAGTCATTGACATCATGTGGAGGGATTTCATTAGTGATTCATTAGCAGTTCAGACAAAATAGTCTGGTGTGCTCCCCACATCCCAACAGCAAGCTGCTGTGTACAGTGTGGGCTAGAGGAAAGACGCTGGGAGTTAAATACTGTGGAACAAATGGGGATTTCCACAGTGGGACATCTAGCTCAGTGCTGGCACAGAAATTGGATATATAGAACGGGTCACACTAAACATTTTTACGCCGATTGTAAGCCCAAGTGGACCACTCAGACCATTGGGGCGAGTCTGAGCTAGAGCACACAGAACCAATGGTTGGCGCAGATAATCCTGTAGTGTGAAAGGGTTCAAGAATCAAGACTTTGGCCCCCCTGATGACTTCAGACCAGTCGGAGCGGAACAAGATTTTTTTCAAATGCGTTTCATTTCATTGGGCCCAGTCTGGGTGGCCTTGTGTAGTGTGTAAGTAGCCCAAGACTGAAATCTGAGAATGATCCTGGCAATCCTGGTTGAGCTCAAGGGGGAAGAAAAAGAATAAACAGTCACTTTTAACAACAGCAAATTGACAAGAGTAAAAAGCTATATGTCTACGTTATTTTTTCTATTTCTGGTAGCGTGGACCACAAGCCAGCTGACAGCTAAATAGCAGACTACTAACTTGTTTGCAGCTGGCTACTTAATTGGAAATAGACTATAGGCCAACGTCAAGAAAATGCAACATCATTAGAGGTCTTCATCAAGAGGAAGCCATTATGAGACCAGCATAATATTGATAATACTATTATTTCGTCTTTTTCTCGTTCTACTACTAGTTCTTTTTCTCATTTAAGTGAGTGGTTGTGTTTTTGTGATACTTGCAAGTTTGGAGACAAGTCTCAGGAGGATTGGGTAGTGTGTGTTCTCTCATCTTCACGTGTGTGACACCCCATCTTTGCCCTATCACCTAGTGTGCATATCTTTCCAACAAGGCAAGGATTACAGTCACAGATGACAGTCACAGGAAAAGTACTTAAGTAAATGATGTGATAATACATTTGTCATGGTAACATTCCCAACTCACGCCCCAACCAATGCTCATTTCCATGAAAACATTGTGAAATATTCTATTGTACAGGGGACATTTTGAAACATTTTCAATTGTACTGTACCAACCATTCAATAATGTTGTCATGCTCATTCTTCTCAGTTCTGGTACATTGTACAGCCACCTCTCTCTTTCAGCTCAGGCTGAGATCTGGGACTCCAAGAGGAGTTCTTCTAAGCTAATTCTTAAGACTTCTAAAACATGCTGGGGCGACTTTTGTTTCAAGAGGGCTGGGGAAAGAGAAAACTCTCAAGGTTAAGATGGGTTTTTAAAGAGCACTGAGAGGATGCAGCCAAGTTTCAGCCAACTCTTTTAGTGGATTAACAATACAATATTCAGAGGATGAAGCTAAAAAAAAAAAAAAAAAGGAGCTGTTCAAAACTAAAGTGATCACACTGAAACACCTTCACTTGATGGCTTACTTAACCTCCTAAACAAGCTGTCTCCTTCACAAAGTCTGCGTCCTTTATGCAAAGAAAAAGAGAGATGAAGAGGAGGTCTGTGTGAGACAAAGCAATTTACAGCCACTTGTGTGTGACAGAGACTCCAGAGTGGCGTGATGCCGCTGCAAGAACAAAGAGCAGAGCTGGATCATAAAATTATTAAAAAGCTCTCACCATATTTATCATTGGAACACTACATTAACATGGGCCCATCAGTCATGCAGTGTCACAGACAAGATGGGTTTGATAAATAACAGTGAACCATGCGGAGGTATGGCTTTAACACTGGAGAGCTGGTGAACTACATATCTGCCCGACACTCTCAGATGACATGGCTTAATGACTTGTTAGCTGGGAAAAGGCAGCTGTGTTGAGAGAGAATGCATCTCATCTCCCGGCTTAATGGAGATACGGTGTTTAGTCTGGCTGAATGCGACTCTAGGAGTAATTTAATGTAATGAAAAACCCAGTCTGTGCACATTCCTGTTCTTATGGTGGCCGAATGTGACTCATGTCGCTTGATGTACCCATCTCTTTAAATAGTCCACGGAGATGTGACTATGTGTGTTTGAGTGTGTGTGTTTAGGAAAGTTCACCTGCACCAAGGAAAATGTAGACATTAGCTTATCCATTATTCTGGGACAGGAGACTTGTGCAAAGGAGAATGCACTTGAGCTTCGGAGACCAGTATCAATAACCAGAGGACCATTGCTACTAAGTGAAGACCTTCTTTCTTATCCCTACGAGAAAAGGGTTTAAAACACATTAAAAAAATACACATTGAGCAAACAAAAATACTACAAACCCTAAAAGTCATGAACCAAGAAGAACAGGGGTTAAAGTCTGTTGTCTACTTTGCCTCCAATGGCATTCTGAGTGGAGTATGGAGGCAAATATTCAAAATTAGCAAACCGTATCGTAACTTCACAACATCACTGCATTCCAATTGCACCAAGTAAAACAAGGTAGCTACGTTATAATGGGTAGACCTTAATGGGAAAAAGACACCAGTTCGGTTTCCATCAAGCCGGGTTAAGCAGTGCACAAAAATGCAAAATGTAATTTGGATCTCACCAACAAATCCATAAGTCATTCCAACTAATCTAGCACTAGTGCATCATGTTTGTGCAATTGTTCCAGTCAATTAGAACTTATCAGAATCGGGCAGGGAGAGGGAATACTCCCCATTAGGCTGCTTGGTGTTTACTAGCTTCTGATGTTTACCGAAATTGACTAATCGACTTCACTATGGTAAAAACAATGAGTGTAAATGCCCAGGAGGCCTTGTGCAATTTTCTGTCTGTAGTTTAGCCTAAATGCAGCAAAGTTGGGCTGCTCTTTAGTGTTGGAAAGAAACAGAGAAAAAGAGAGAGGCTCTTTGTCATAGAAAGCCCAGCGTTAGATCCACTTTAATTAGAATGGCAGCCCAGCCAAGGCTTATTGAAAATCCAAGACTTGTCTACCACCCATGGCAGCCTTCGAACGTAATTTGTGACGGCCAAGATATCCCTAAACTGAAAACAGGCTCTCAGAACAATAAATGTGTCACTCCTGTCTGGCCATCTAACTGATTAAGCAGACAGTCCATCAGCAGAAATTTCAGAACAGCATTTAGACACTGCATTAAGGCTGCCTCAATAACAATCAAGCGTCAACATAATGGAAAAATCTGCTAAGCTTTACAAGACTTTGACATCAGCGGAGGAAAAAACAGCATTAACAAAGTGAAACGAAATTACCTCAGGAGCCCTGCTCAATATGGACGCCTACGCATTGGCAGTATTTTACATGCTCACCCTTGCCCCTATCCTGGCATCTTCTGCAAAACACAAAGCATAACCTTTGAAAAGGCAATAACCATATATCATAATTGGGCATAGTCAGCAGTGTAACTCTTTCTGTCTAGTGGTCAAAAGTGTCTCTCCGTCTCTGTCTCTCTCTCTCGGTCTCCCCTTCCCCTCCCCCCCCCACATCCTCAGGCAGCACAGCTTGCCTTCATTGGGCATGCAAGGAGGCAATGAGGAGCAACGCTCAATCATTCCAGTGCAACTCTCCAGGCTCATTTCTATCAGGCAGACATGTGAGCTGTTTACAATGATATCTGCAGCTATCTGCATTGCACAGTAATAAACAACAGATATTAAAATCCTGCGAGGAGGATCGCCACCCGACCTTGCCAAGTGTGTACACTTAACACACGTCCAGAAGACAAACAACTATGCTTGGTGATACGCTGGGAATTAAAAGAGCCAGAGAGACAGAGACTGAATCCTCTGAGAGACGCTCACTGATGTCAGCTCATCTGCACCCTAAAACAATAAATGGAAGCAAAAGGCATCATGGTTGATTTTACATTCATTTCACGCTTGGTGCCACAATGTTCCAGCAGGCATCTGTGCCCACAAAATGGCAGCTTATGCCGAAAGCTCACTGGCTCAGGGCTTTGCAGGGATTTTATTAGTGAGCGCCACAGGGCGTCGGAGTGTGCAACTCAAGATTGTTTTTGCCTGGTAGCCAGGAAGCAGCTTGGGGAGAATCTGTGTCCAGTTCTAATAACTAATAATAACACTGCCGTCTCAATTCCGGGAAAGATGTTTCCTTTTCTGCTGTCAACGACTGGCATTTTCTAATTAGAGGCTGAGCCATTAGAAGCTGAGGAAATTCAGATTAGGTGCATCCACAGAACATGGAACAATTTAACACCTGCAGTCTGGACCAGCTGCCCTTCAAAGGGGGCTGTGGTCAATTTACTTCCATTTCAAATGTAAATGGAACCTACAATTTACTTGTTATAGATAGAGCATTCATTTTCAATAATTGTTTTACAGATTGGATATAAGAACCATATTAGGGCAAAGTATTTTAAATTTAGGTTTTGAAAAAACCCTGCTTTGCATTCTCTGAAAGAATTTATCAAATAGGGGATGTTTAATCAAGCACAGTACTCAGGAGTCAATCATCAGATTTGCTTATCTAATTTTCAATTATGGAGGAAAGGAAAGAAGATGAGGAAGGAGGAAAAGAAGTAGGAATGATTTGGGGGAGGGGAGGGGTGACCGGAGAGAAAGAGTGAGGAAGGGACAGACAAAGTGAAGGAGGAAAGGAAGGAAAAAAGCAGGGATCAAAGAACAAGTGTCCCTTCCCCTTTTCTGGACTTGGAGAGTTTTACAGGCCAGTGGTATTGAGGTAGCGGCCTGGTGCTAGATAAACTGGCCAAGTATGTGTCCACATGTTCACTCTCTATTCTCCATCCACTGATATACTGTGTCAAATGAGAAGAGCCTGTAGCAATCCCAGAGTAGAGGAGGAGACAAGGCAACAACTGGTCTGCACTACTGATCCAATTACCAGTTAATAGGGTAGGGAGAGGGCTGGCAAATAAAACATACTTTGGAGAACATATGGACATCAACTAGCATGTAAAATGCACTGGCTTCAAGGTTAAACTTCTCTTTCTTCAGTTTCTCACGATGAGTAGTAGAAAAAGGTCTTGTGAACCGAAAAAATAGCTCAAAAGAGGAAATTAAGTGAAAGGAATTGTCTTCAATAGAGCATTGCATTTTCAACAAAAAAACCTTCCTTCTGCTAATCTATTTCAGCAAGTGCTGTGACCATCATAGCAAGTCACAGGCTGTGTGCCTGGTTGTCCTTTTGTCCTGAGCCAAGATCCAGGTCATCCTTTTATTCAACATCTAATTCAGCCTGAGGTAAAAAAAAAACAAAGCAAGAGTGTTTATCATTGCTTTAAAAAAAACAACAACTTCCCATCAAGGTCTTGTGATGGATTGGCATTGGAGACGGGCAGAGAAGCTGTCTGTTTACTGTGATGTGAGATGCAAGGTAGGGGAGAGGCAAGACACAGCGGTGTTCCATCTACATGAATGCAGCCTGGTGGCTGTTGCCTTGGGCGTGCTATTGACTGACGTGGAGGACACATTATGCAGCGCCTGTATCGTGATTTGTTTCCCACGTAAACACAGTTCAACAGTTGAATAAGAATCTTGTCAACTAGTACTAAAATTGGTGGAACATGTCAAAAAAAAAAAAACTTTCGATATTGTGATATGAGACTAGATATTGTGGGATTTTGATTATCGTAATGTTGTGAAATAACTTACTTACTAAAATACTTCCTGGTCTTAAAGGCTGTGTTACAGTAAAGCGATAAAATTTTCTGAACTTATTAAATTAGCCTGTTCTGGCTGAGTAAAATGAACAATGATTGACTTTACCTGCTTATCATATCCATATTACTTATTACTGATTGCATGTTACTGATTACTAATGATCATTACTAATTTTCAAAATTTTCTTGTGTGTAAATATCTTATGAAAGCACGAATACTCACCCCCAAAATATCATCACATTATCGATATCGAGGTACTCGGTCGAAAATATTGTGATATTTGATTTTGTCAATATGGCCCAGCCCTACTCGGATGTTAAAGAAAAACACTAAAGCAAGGCATTATCAACATGTTCACAACAGAAGTGAAAGATCCAATTCAGCGTTCCATTGCACATGCCTTCTGTCTGGATTAGCAAAGAGCCATCTGATTTAGCTGGCTGAAAACAGTCATGAGAGAATGAGTAAGACTGAGGGGACTGAATTATGAATGAAGGGAAGGCACTGCATATGAACTGGATCTTAGCGGTGATGCACTAAGAATGAACCCAGGGCCGTGGCCCAGGTAATGGGGCCTGGGTTTTCCTGCTACCCTTGGGAGGGAGTGACAGGAAAGAGGGAGGGATAGAGAGGGGGGGAGTGAGCAAGCAAGGGGGGGGGGCAAGCAGAGAAACTGTGACAGAGCTATTCATGCAGGCTAATGGAAACCACATCCTTCTTCCCAGCAACAAGGTTTACCATCTTCCTCCCCCTCGACTGACCTGGCAGCAGCTGGCCGACCCATCCAGCTCTCCAGAACCAGGCTTAGCCACAGCTACCGCTTTTAACACCGGTTCAGAAATGCCCTTAGCCTACTTCAGAAAGCCTTTCGCATATCTTTCCCCACAGCCCCAAATAATGCATCTCATCCCTGGCACTACTCTCTGTTATATCTGAATGTCACAGGCCAGTCTCAGCTCTAGGCAAGCGGAAGAGAGGGATGGAGGGGGAGAGAGAGAGAGAGAGAGGGGTGGCCCAGATAAAAACCCTATAGAACTGCAGACCTAAACAGCTCCAGATAGGCTTCCCCCCTGCAGGTAATGATCTGGGATCACTTTGCCCTCCAAGTGTCCTAACCTTCCACATAGGAGGAGGGGGAAGTCAACTGCCCCAAATTGACCTGGCTACAGTGGGATCAAGGTCGTCAACAGTTTGTCACCTCACTAACTGCGCAGACTCATGGCGTCTCATCCACCAGATGCATTTCTCTTCAGCCATGTGAAGTTGTGTCATATCTCAAGACATAATTGACTTTGTGATCAATTAGCCTAATTGGACCTAGGTAGCTGCCTTGCTGAGGTGCTCCAGGTGAGAACTGGTTGCCGATGTCACAAATTAATTACCCGAGTTAGCCTAATTAATTAAGCCTCTGGTGGAGGCTGATAACGACTCTCCCAAGAGCTGCTAAATTAGTGGTCCGCATCTGTGACACTTGGCTCCATAGATAAAGACTGCAGCTAAAAGAAGAATATACAGGCCTACTGTTCACCGTCACTCTTAGGCCTCGTGCAGAATAAGGAACACTTTGGCTTTCACATCTGGTTCTGAAGAGGGATCTGGACAATGTATTGTTTTATATGTGG
The DNA here is from genome assembly GCF_048128805.1 of Centroberyx gerrardi. Lineage (NCBI taxonomy): Eukaryota > Metazoa > Chordata > Actinopteri > Beryciformes > Berycidae > Centroberyx > Centroberyx gerrardi. The sequence continues at coordinate 17,676,127 of NC_136014.1, forward strand.
GAAGAATCTGGCTGCAAAACCTATTTTTAGAGACTCTGACCTCAAATTCTATCTGCTCACACAACAGACAAAAACTATACATATACACACACACTCTGCATGTAGCTCTTTAGCCAGACATTTCTTTGAAACCAGATGTGAGAAGCCACATTTTTTGCTAGTGTAAATATGGCATTAGTTTGGCAGACCAGTAAGAAGTGCAATCCAACTACTGGAATGTGCGGTTGAATGGTTATTAATGTCATAAAAAAAAAAACCAACAGGCAAACATAGGTCAAATAAGTCTTAGACAATTATGACTAAAACCCCCAAGCCAAAAAAAAGAGATATTTGAAAAACAACAGGATCAAGCCTACTGTTCCTGTCTACCAATCCAAGCCCCAACAGTCTACCCTGGATTGTTTTAAGATTGCAGGGAAAACTGTACAGTAAGGCCTGAATATCCCCTTCCTACCACATCGCCACTTTTTCTTGGCCTAGCACAGCAAGATAAATAGCAGTGAGCTGGAGACTTAGACATGCCCAGAGTCTTACAGTATTTATGGTGGCCGACAGAGGCTCTCATCTCTCAAGGGGGTGCCTTCTCCCCAGGAGAAGGAACGGTTTACCCACACAGCAGGGGTCCTATTAGGGAGGCTCTCATGAGAGACAAGCACCACCCTGTGTTGGATAGCTGTACTACACTAAGTAAAAAATAAATTAAAAAATCTGTCCATGATTAGGCTACTACAGGCCATTATAATTGGGCTGCCTACTCTATTGACAATAATGGTTCAATAATGGTTTATTCGAATGAGTCAATTTAAACTTGAAGCAGGTGAAATCCTGATAAAAACAATCAGCACAGCATCATGAAATAATACATCAGCCAATAAATGGAGGCATGTCATATCTTCCTCGAAAGAAGACAATGTTGACAAAGAGTTGGGTCTCTGGGAATCTTTTTCATTCGCAGAGGCTAAAACATGTAGCGATATATGCCTTGTAGCCCAGCGCTCCTGTATGCCTCATGTTCATCTTGAAAAAAGAATACGAAAGGAGCGCTTCTTGGATCTGAGGTAGTAGAAGACATCAAAAACTGGCGCCATGTGGTTGGCGGGTACAATACCTAAAAAATATACTAGGGATATTCCTTGTCAGTCACGTAAGTGCTTTAGCACTTTGAGTCTGACGAAGACCAGTTCTTGATCGATATGCTGTTTTTAATATGTAGCCCCTATAATAAAGGTTTTTACATTTTTGTACCCGCAGACGGAGTGCCGTGGTTTTTCTTTGGGGAAGTCATATCTTTATTTCCTCATGTGTACCTTACGTGGCCGGCAAGGAATATCCCTAGTATACTTTTTTGCCTCATGTTCATTCTGTACATCTCATGATGACTGTGGGGGACTCCACAGTCATTGCTGCACTTTTTCTTTTAGCTCAGTGTCTAGTGCAGCCTCATCCTCCATATCTTGTCCAGGTGGAAGCTACAGAGAATTGCTCCGGTTACACGCACAGCCTGCTTAGATCTGTCTCGTTCAGGTAACGGCCTCGTTTGTCTGCCCCCTGCCCATGCCCGGCCCTCCCTTCGCCCTCGGGCACCTGCCGCTTGCCATAGGTGGGCATGTAATTGCTCTGTGGCGTGGTCACGCTCTGAGTGGGTAGGAGAGAACAGCCTCTCTAATGAGGCTGCCCACTGTGCTGTCTCTCCACTGCTGAGAAACGTGTGTGTGTGTGTGTGTGTGTGTGAAGCCTACGGGTGTGTGCCATCACATACATCTGGTATGCTGCTATAATACAGTACAGCTGCTTGCTGCTGGGACAGAGACAGACAAACACAGTTAGAAGGAGAAGGAGAGTGTGTGTGCATCAGATAGCAGGGTACTTGGAGAGTACTTGGGAGATATTTTGACAGCTTATTTTTTCTGAGTTTTCTTCTCAGAAGCCCTGGCTTAATTTGTATATGGGTTGGTGCTGTATCTGCATTACTGTGTGTTATCTGTGTTATCTAGAGTGTTAGTGTTTGTATGCACGTGTGCTGGCATGCAAGCTACATGTATATGTGGTTTAAAAAATAACAGGAAACTTGAGTTTATTCCACTGGTGAATCTCAAAAATTCGCTGGTCACTTACCATTTCACAAGCCAAACAGATAGAAAATGCACAAACCAAAACCAAAATATACCAGCATCTGGCTTGCAGACTGTGTTTATTTCCTTCCCTGGTAGTGAACTTAATACTGTTGAAATGATTGTCATCAGCCTCACCTTATTGGGTGTGTGTGTGTGTGTGTGTGTGTGTGGGTGTGTGTGTGTGTGTGGGTGAGTCATGTACATAGTCCATAGTCCATAAGCATGCATAGTCACTGCTACTGTAGTACTCAATTGCTTTGATCACTCAGTCCACACAGACTTGCCACACAAACTGAGTGTTGGAGTGTGTGGTGTGAGTGTGTGTGGGACTCACTACTGGTGCACTGCTTGTCAGCGGCCTCGCCCTGAGTGCTGCTCCCGGCCTGCTCCTCTCCTGCGGCGGGGTGCTTCCTGGTTGCCACGGCACCCGGAGCTGCCGTCGGCTGGGCCGGCGTCTGGAGGTCTGCAGTCACCAAAGAGGATCGGTTACCGACAACAGACAATACTCTTTGTGTGTGTACGTGTGTGTGCGTGTATGTGTGTGTGGAAAAACACCATTGAAACAAACTGTTGGCAAGAGTGAGAGTGAGTGTGTGTGTGTCCAAATGCCAACAGACAAGGAAATCACTTTGACAGATAATGAGCTAGCAATGTGAGCCGACAGACAAAGATGGCCACCAGGGTTGTGGTTGTGGTGGTGAGGGAAGCACCACCACGCATTGATCAGCAGTAATATTAATGCAGAACTACGAGGCTATCTTTCACGGATGCCACTGAGGACGTTGCTGAATGCGTGCTTGTTCTCCTAAAGCAGTATGTGCATTTGTGTGTCCTTGTGTCCGGATTCTGAATGGCTATGAGTCTCTCTCTGAGAGCTTGACGGTAAATACCCACTTGGAGGGAAATCTGCAGGCAAACTGAACACCTTCATTTGAACAAGAGGATTGTGGGAAGGTGAGCAGCCAGAATAACAAGAGGGAAGTGTGGACACAAGCCCCAACAACTCTTAAAGGAGACACTTCCATTCAGACATTGCTATATTTAAGCGTTTTGCTAAATTTTTCATAGCTCCTTTCATCTTATCGTGGGCGTAGCCATTCCCCTAGATATGCGGTGGGTTTTGAACGGACATCATGCAGTGCTGGACTAATTGATAGCTTTATAGCTTTACAGTAGGACCTTGACCAGGAGATGAAATATTCACACTGCTGTATTCCTCCTCTCAGGCAGTTGACTTCTGCTCCTGCAATATTCATTTAGCATCCTGTGCTTTTGGTTGCTAAAAGAGGAAATCAGAAGCGACAGAGTGACCCCTAAAAATGGCCTCCTCTTTGATGAGAGTTTCCCACTTAACACGGAAAAGCCAGGCCCCTGTGGCTTGAGTCGGAACTCAATAGCCCTCAGGGGGTAGGACTGTGCATTGATAATCTGTTAAAAAATAAACAAATAAAACTGGGTCACCTCCTTGTTTTCGCAATGCACTGATAAGCTTTGTATATATATAAATAATCAGGACTGACCAGAGCAATAAGGGCTACATGCCTGACACAGTCTCATCTTTTTGACATGGGTACAGATAAAAGAGATATCACACGGACAGCACTAGGCACGATGTGGCTCTGATGTGGCAGAATGATTTTTGTTTCCACATCCTTGTACAGTGAAACACTAGAGGGTGCATGTGGGGACATAGCCTCCTGCCCATTGAGGGGGGAATGAGGGGGGAAAACACAATGCAGCAGTAGATTTCTCTCCGACTTGTGCAGTCTCTTGTGGCTAGGTATTGGATGTATAATGTATACTCTACTGTATGTCATTTCCCACTGTATTCTGGTCCTGCCAACCTTGTACCAAGTGCCAGTATGCAGTGTGAGACTTGTAAACATGCCTCAGCAGTAGCAGCAGTACTGGGCAAACACACTAATTCTGATTAATTTGTACTGTGCATGCGTCATATCCACAAAACTGGCTTGGGTCTCCTCTTATCTTCTTTTTTGGTATGAAGATGAGGGAGGGAACAGATTTGTGATAGAGACAAGGGCACTGCAAATAGAGTTGTGCAATGCCCAACATTTACACATCTTCACATCGCCCAATCTAACATCTCCGATGGCTGATGACATCAGCAGCAGCAGGGAGCCCGAGGGACGTTTGTTCCCTCAGTAAGCCTGCAGCGCTAGCTAGCTAACCTAGTAGCTAGAGATTTGGAGAACCAACCAATAATTTATATGATTTCTTCTTAAAAATAGTCATTGCTGGGGTGCCCCGGTGGCTCGCCGAGTAGAGCGCGTACCATAAGGCTCGCAGCGACCCGGGTTCGAATCCGGCCCGGTCATTTGCTGCATGTCCTCCCCTCTCTCTCTCTCCCATACCTTCCTGTCTCTCTCTAACACTGTCTCTATCAATAAAGCATAAAAAATTAAAAAAAATAGTCATTGCTGTATCTCTAATTACAGTGATTACACATAAGCACACACGCTTAAGTGCTGTTTTGTCACTGCTAAAATATTAATAATTCAGGGAGACTTCTAGCCTTGTAGGAGGTTGCTGCCTGACAAGTCTGACTGAGGGAACCAAAGTCCCTCGGGCACAGGGACATGCTGTCCGCGGAGCAGTCCTGTCTCATTGATGCGAGTTTCATTCTCCATTTGGTTTGCATTATGGGGAAAACAACGCCGTTTTCAGATAAACATTTTTGGCGCTCAAAAACAGACTTAACTAGCCTAGCCACACTTTTTACTGACTTAAAATAAGTTGAAAGTGAGGAGAACGCTGCCTCTTTGGAACGGTGTGAGCTGTAGGGCTCTGTGTGTGTGTGTGTGTGTCTCCTCTCCTTTCCTCCGCTGACTCAGCTGAACATTGTTCTAAATTCCTCTTGTTCAATGATTTTGTTGTTTTGGCTAATGGCTACATTGCAAAAGCAAGATGTTATTTTCAAAATATTATACTGATGGAAAAAGAAAACCTCAACACAGCACTTGAAAAAGTCACATCACCACCGACAGCCCATCATTGATGTCCGATGACATTGTACATAGGCACAACCCTAACTGCAAACCTATAGAACCACAACATAGATCTTAATATTTTGCACATATCATTTGTGTGTTTGTTCGGGTCCTCTTGCATACACACACACACAACACACACATGAACACACAGACATTCTTTGTCTTGGAAAGGGCAAAGCTAAGCCCAGGAATCTGCTCCCTGAGGGAACGGGAACAATAAAGCGCTTAGATGTATGCATGTTTCTATTTAGTGGCAAGTATATTTACACATGGTTTTACATATGTAAATAGGAGCCTTATTATAAGGAAGTGTGTTCATTAGCCCATCTCCATGTGTGCAAGAATACCAACACGCATATTTGCACCTGATTACATGCCTGTGTGCTCAATATTTGTCAACATACATAAAAATCTATACGAAAAAAAGCTGCTGATACAAGTGTAATAGCTTGCATAGTGTATACTGCATGTGCATGAATGTGCCTAATCTAGATCCACCCTGAAGTCCACTCAGCATTGCTTTGGGCTGTTTGGTGAGCCTACAGCTGCCGAGTGCCAGGCAGACAACTAGCACAGAAGGTACTGTCTGGAAGACTGGAGCCTCGGGCATCACTCCTTTCTGTGCCACATACTCTGCACTAAAAACTGTGATTGTTCCATCAAGTACTATTGGGCTCCCCTACAGAAGGTTTTTTTTTTTTTTTCCCCATTGAAAACATGAAAGGTTCTACTTGATTTTCAAAATACATTATCCAAAGAGAAAGGCAAGCTTCTATCCTCTGACATGATCTATCAAAGGCTTTCTTAAAAGGAGGAAAGAAGAGAAAAGGAGAGACAATAAGCCCTGTACTACACAGCCAAAATGCACTGGCCAGGGCTCATTATACAAGCGATTGAGTGTTCTCCTTAACTGTTTATAATTTCAAATAAACAAATGTTTTTAATGCAGTATTACTAGTCTCGCATGGCCAGACCTCTCTCCACACTTTGCTTCTTTTCATTATATCGCTGTACCAGTGAAAGGCTGAAGATCTGGCATACTGTCAGGGAGGAACAAAGGCAGAAAAAACTCATCCAAAGGGTGCTTGTATTTCTTTGTATTTTCCCTAAAATCTAAGGCAGGGTTTCCCATATATTTATTTTATTTGGATGGCCCACTGAGGTAAATTAACAACCATCCAAGTAAATTTTTGTTTTATGTTCAGTTTATTGGAGGTTCAGCGATGCACTAAGTTGGCATTCAAGCATAGCGTTTCTCATCAGTGTAGTTTACAAAAATCTATAATAATTAATTGCACCTATGATACAGTGCATGGTGATGTTCTCAGTGCTGTCTTACAGGGTTGGTGCCATGGGTAAATTACTAACTCCTCAAAACGCCAGAACATATCCTTAGTTAACACAAATTAAAAAGGGCAAAACTGAAATACAAAGAAAAATATTATTTCTCCACCGTGAACAGTAAACAGGCTTTCCAGCGCATCAGAGCACTTACTGGTCAGGTGGGCAAATCCTCCACGACAGTGGATGATCCCCTCTCCTTTGTCTGCAACCTAAACCCCTTCTATACACGCTTGGACACCCATGACACACACACACACACACACTAGGGCTGAACAATTAATGCAATTTTCAAATCGCAGGAGGCGCAATATTTACATATTACTTATATTACTTATATAACACGAAATGTGTGTCAAAATACCATTTTAAATTAAATATTGTCGTGCTGCAGAGATGTCCTGCCTACACATCATATTCTACAGACTTAAGAAAACATCTTTGTTTGGTACAGATCCCCGCAAAAATCACACCATAATCATTTTAATACGTTTTTCAATGAAAATTAGAATAATGATGTAAAAATTATCATTCCCTCTAATATCGCAAATCATATCGCAATTGCAATATCAGTCAAAATAATCGCAATTAGATATTTTTTCAAAATCGTTCAGCCCTAACACACACACACACACACACACACCTCCCTCCCTACGGTGGTGGATGTCTGGCGGCAGCTGATGTCATGCAAACCCAACAAGGCTCCAGGCCCAGACGGAATCTCGGGGCAAGTCCTAAAACACTGTAACCTTGAGCTCTCCCCCATCCTCCATTCCCTGTTCACCAAATCCCTGCAGACGGCCACAATTCCACAACTCTGGAAAACATCCACTATCATCCCCATTCCGAAGAGGCCCCACCCATCAGAATTCAACCACTACAGACCGGCTGTTCTCACTTCCATAATTAAGAAATGTTTCGAGAGACTTTTTTTAAACATCATCCTACCAACTGTTAGGGAACATCTGGACTCCTGCCGATGCACCTACAAAGCCAACAGTGGGACAAAGGATGCAGTGGCGTGTCTTCTCCATAACCTGCTGGCTTCAGTTGAGCCATTAATAACATTCAGCGTCACTTTGCCAATTAAAAAGCTCCATAAACTCAACATCCCCCATACCTCATCCAGTGGGTGCACAGTTTTCTCTGCAGACCACAGGTCATAAGGGTAGGCAACAGTTCATCTCCCATCATCAAAACCAACACTGGCACCCCCCAAGGCTGTGTCCTGAGCCCAACCTCTATCACCACATACCATCAAGTACTCTGACAACACTGCCTTTCTGCCATTCTTGCACTCCTCAACTCCTCTCTCTCCTACAAACGTCCCACAGCTCAGTGTCCCCAAAACTACCACCATCAATGGAGAAGCATCGGAGTAGGTTGAGGCTTTCAAGTACCTCAGCATCACACTGGACTGTAACCTCAGTTTCAACCAACACATTATTGATGTATCTATTGCTCCTCCTATATTTCAGGGAGTTTCAGGGAAATTACCCATGGTGCCACCCCTCATCTGTAAGACAGCGTTGATGTGTATTGTTGTGTGTATACGATAGCTAGTGTGTACAATGTCAAGTCTTCATTTATTGTTGCACCCAAGTGGGGCACAGATAACTGAGCAAGTTGTGGGTGTGACCAACAGATGGGCAGCAATCAGAGTTGACAGTCTCAAGTAGAAGAAGAAACCACTATTCTTTTCCCCGTTATTCCCAGGACTACAGTAAGAGAAAAAGTCTGAGTTGGTTCCATTTTTTCCCTGCTTTGGTAAAGTGGCCAATGATGTTCAACCTGCATGTCTTTTGTGTTCTTACCCCTCTTCCTGCGTGCCTCCTTGATCTCTTCACACATGCGGTCGAACTCGGGGTCCAGCTCAGAGGCGAACATGGCATGGGCGGTGTCCTTCAGACTGCACGCTCGGTGCCTGATCACCTTGTCTAGGAATGAAGGAGACAGTGAAACATAAAACTAGTGTCACAAGCCACAAAACTGATTTTCTGTGCACGCATGTGTGTGCATGTATGTTCAAAGGCATGTCCTTTATACCCCAGGATGTCAAGCAGTATCTCTGCCAGATTTTGTCTATTTTTTTTTTAATCAATCTTCTCTTTCTTAACATCAAGAATCATGCAGCACAGTAGTTCTCAGCTCCATAAACCATGTGCCTCTCCAAACATGCCCAGAAACATAATTTTGACCACATCTCTAACCAGGACTTGTTTTCATCCCAGTTTACACCCCGTTCACGCGCAGTTCGCTTCCAGTTTATTTGTTTCACAAAACAGGACAACTGCAAATGGTTTCTCAGTAACCTATCATGGATATAAGAAAAAGACAATCAGGGTTATCTCGAAACAAACAAACCCACCCAACCCATTCCACCGTAACTATGAGAAAATGGATTACAGTGTTTTCTCACAGTTTGGATAAAAGGGATAGAGCTATCTTTGGTGGTAATTGTTAGGGGGCAGAAGTTGGACATACAAGAAAGTCTCATGATATCACCACTTCACCCATTTAAGACACAGGCATGAGCACACACACACACACATAGATGACAACACACACATTTTCAAATACACACACACACACACACACACAGTCTCCTTACACCTTAATACAGCTTACACCTCTTTCCCCTTCGATCTACCACAGCATCATTAAATCCTCCTCTCTCACTGGAGCCTGCGTCCACGGAGAGAAAATAAAAACTGAGTTGAAGAGGCAGACTAAAAGCACAGCCACTGTAAACAGGCCGTCCCTCATTACAGCAGGCAGAGGGAGAACGGTTCAGGCAGAGAGGGGCAGAGGGGTCACAATCTGCCAGCTTCTTTCGTCTAATTGGAGGACGGGCGCCTAATTGCGATGGAGGCAATTTGTGTGTACAAGAGTGTGTGTGTGCTTTATTATTGACACAGTGTGTTTGAGTGTGTGCGCACATGCAAGCGCATTACAGCGGCAAGAACGCCTGTCTGTCAGTGGAAGAGGTGACAAGGGCCAGGTGGGATGCTGAGGGCTCATCAGCAGCCTTATAGGCTCTGCCTAACCCCCCCTCCCCCCTCCCCAACAAACAAGGACGCATTGACACACAACGTTGTTGGCTACTTGTTCCCTTATAGTCAGAGTTGTTACCGCCATTTTCCTCAAGCAATAGGGAAGTATTTGTAAATGAGCCACACTGTGTAGCACAGAAAAATTTGGTTTCTTTTTTATATAATAAAGTGATTATTTGGGTAGGTGGGGAGGGAAAGACAAGGGAGATAGCATGCATGTATGTTAAGGAGAGAACGACAGAGATAGGAAGGACAGGGGGAAATATCCCACTGAGGCATAATGAGGTTATTTCCCAGCACTTTGTCAGCTGGTGTAGAACTTCCCCAGCAGTGTAATTGTGCGGGGCCATATTCCCTGGGCCAAGCAGTGGATGAGCAGGCAAGAGGCTTCGTTAGTCTTCTTTATTAAACTGCCTAATTGCATTTTTCCCCTTTAGTGCATCATTTGCAGACCCTGCATTCAAACAAATGACCCAGGCTTCCGCCTGCAAAGACACGGATATGATTTATTCATTTGGGCTGGCAGGAAATAGCTTCCCTTTAGTATCAGGCAACTATATCCTGGGGAGGATGGCAAAGGAGACTAAACACACACAACGAGAAATAAAATCAAAATTTCAATTGAGTGATTTGAAGTAGACCTATCCAGCTTTCAATTAACATCACAGTATTGGTGTGGAGTATTCAATTCTGGCAGAAAGTACCTTTTTTCTTTCTGTGCCGCAAGCTAGCCCCTCAAGAGTTCTTCCAAATTTTCCATGTTAATTTTCATCAGTGATAAATAATTCATGAACAGTGAATGTGTATGCATGTATCTCTTCAAATGGGCAAATGGGCTATTCACTGTCCTGCAAACAAGAACACAGGCCCTACTTAAATAATACATGTAATTCTAATTGATTTGTAAGCCCTCATAATCAACATTCCTCTTTGTGTGTGTGTGTGTGTGTGTGTGTGTGTGTGTGTGTGTGTGCACGTGTGTACCAGCGTTCATTATGAGCCCACATTTGGCTATGGAAAAGGTGCTGAGAAGAGGAGGAGAATGAGGTACAAAAATTGGTTCAAATTGCAAGACAAGAGAGACAATTAAATTTTCATGCATATGCAGCCTTCCTGAGCTACAGAACATGAATTAAGCTGTGGCAATGCTACTTTCAGTGGGGGCTGTATGCACTTTATTTCATTTGAATTTCCAAGTTGAAGGAAACCAATTTGAAGTTCTGTAATTCCACTGCCTGGGAGCACTTTTCATAAGTCATTAAGTGTTAAATCTAATTATTTTTAACTCACACAATGACAGCCTAATGGAACACTACAATAGCTACAGAACCATTTTTTTCCCAGTGGCACAGGTGCTGTGATTATGTTTGTGTGCATGTATGCGTCTGTGGGAGTGTGCGTGTTTGAATTGTGTACACATGCATGTTTATGTAATTCATGTGTCTTTCCTTAATGTGCAATGCGTATGTGTGCATGCGTGTACTCATGCGCAAGCCCACATGCTGTTTCTGGTCTCCCTCCTTACCTCCGGGGTCCTTGTCAGGATTGTACTCTAGCGCATTGCTGCAGATGAGGTCGATGTCTACCAGGAAGTCCTTGGCTGTCAGGTACTGGTGGGTATCGATCTTGGTCATGACCGTGGACAGGTCCATGGGCTGCCGAATCACCTCCAGGTAGTCTGACACCTGAGAGACACACACACAGTCAGTTTGATTAGTTCAACTTCATAAATGTCTAGATGTCAAGCTTTCTCAAACTATGAGTCGGGAACAGAAGTGGGTTGTGGGCATATTACTGGTGGGTCCCAATATGACAAGACCAGTAATAAGTTTTAATTAGCTTGGGTCCCAGTGTGAGAGAATAAATTTCTCATCTGGGTGCCAAGGCTGAAAAAGTGTAAGAACATCTGACCTAGGAGGAATATGTGTGTGCGTGTGTGTGTGTGTGTGTGTGCGTGTGTGTATGCCCGTGTGCAAGACAAGTCAAGTGTATTTATATAGCCCTTTATTATAAGCATGTCTCAAAGGGCCTTACAGGGCTTTGTGCAGTGTTTTCTCTGTATTCATTTTGCAGCGGTTTGCCTCCACATCAGGGAAATTACCACTGCTGCTAGAGAAAATGTGAAATTAAAATTAGCATTGTAATTTAGTCTTACCGTCATCTAAAACTAAAATAAATGCAGTCTAAATGTTTTAGAAGTAATGATTTTATTATGATTAAAAACATTTTTAGCACTGCAACCTCAACTTGAAAAATAACTTGGAGCTGAACAGCGACAGATATGGGACAAAACTACAATGATCCCCCCAAGCACCACAGCTGCATAAAATTACAGAGTAAACACTGTGTGTGTGTGTGTGTGTGTGTGTGTGTGTGTGTGTGTGTGTGTGTGTGTGTATGTGTGCACACACTGAGTAAGAACCTAAGAGTGTATTCCCCATTACCTCCTCGATGTCAACTGGTTTGCTGAAGATGCTAAAGCGCTTGTCAGTGGCCAGGCGCTTGGTCACGTCCCTGAGAAAGAGCCGAAGCTCCCGGAGCGTGTTCTCCTCCTGCTCAGCCAGGCGGCGCTGCTCCTCTGCTGACAGCACTCTGGGGCCCGGAGCCTCTGCCACCAACAGTGCCTCTTCACACCTCTCTGTTGGGTGAGAGGAGGGAGACAGGTGAGATGGATAGATAGTGGCGTAGACTAACTAAGTACAACTTTTCACAAAGCCTCCATCTGTGGTCAAGACCTCAAAATACCTAGAGAGATTGAGAGACATAAAAAAAGAAAGTTTGTGTGTTTGCCCACAGCAAAACAACACAACACGAAAGACCTCAGCTGGGGGCAAAATCACTTCACACTACCCACTATGCAAAGAAATATACACATACAGCTAGCATTGCTTGGAAGAACTAGAAGGTCCATCTCAAACCTAACCCCTGACCTTTTCCTTTTGACAGCATTGCAGACACAAACTAAAAAAAAAATAAAAAAAAAATGTTCATACCGAGGAAGAAAACATAATTCAAGATGCTTGCAACTGAAGAAAAAGACAGTTAAGCCCCTCCACACACACAGTTTTTGAAATACACTAAGGGATAGCCTCTGGCCAATGACAGAGTGATGAAGCAAGGCAAGCAGATATCCTCTCCTCCTCCCCCTAGGCCCCAGTCCTAGCCCCAGGCATCTGCCGGCATCGTTACGAAGGCTCCACGGCACCTTAGGCGGCTGCACTCGCTAGCAGCAATCCAAACCCTGATTCTAATTATGGCTAATAGCGGCCAGGTCCTCTCATGGCAATTCCTTTCCCTGCTTTTCTGCCGGCATCTCTGCAGGAAGCCAGACTGCTGTCTTATTCAGGCAGGAACCCCCGAAGAGCACCGGGCAGGGAAAGCGGGGGACCCCTACCTCGCATCAATGAGGAATCGGCGGATCAACGCTGGGCACCATTTCCATTTGAAAGGCCGGGTGGACAGTTCTCTCACACTGAGCTGGAACGGATAGCTTGGGAAGCACTGAGAACTGGGGGAACGGCAGGGGGTAGTCGGAAGGGTGGATGGAGAAGTGATGGTGGGGTGGAGGGGTTGGGGGGGGGACTCCAGGAGTGTACAGGCCTCACACTGGGCGAATCCTACGCTTGTCTGTGCAGCACCTCAGCACCTGGCATTAGTACGCTTCTATTCTCAATCTGAAGTGAAATTAAACCAATACCGACTAAAAACATGTCAACCTCAACAGTAAAAACCAAGTGGTGGATGAAGTCTCCAGCTCCAGTGGGTGTGTTACTTGGGTAAGAGGAGCCAGAAAGAGGCCATACCAGTTGGAATAGAGATGGAGATTTCATCATCCCCCCTCCCCAGACCCCCAACACACTTCAGAGACTGTAACAAGGTCACAAAGTAAAAGCTTGGTTAAGGCAGAACATAAAATCTGAGCTACAACCGCTAAAGCTTAAACCAAAAAGGTCTTTCCTTTCAAACTGAGAACTGGGTACACCCACTGGAGGTACCCTCCACAATACCAATTAGGTGGCATCTGCTCCTCTACCTCGAACTGAATTCAAAGATGACTCAGGGCAAGATTGAGAACAGGAGGGAAGGAAGCATATGCAGACAATACTGCCCTCTAGGACTGACAGCGAAATAAGAGATGAGTCATAACCATCTCATCTTGCGTGCGTGAATAGACTGAGTACCTGTGCTCCTGAGGCGTGGCGGAGCCCTGGCAGCCTGGACCAGGAGCAGGTCAGAGAAGAAGCTCCTCCTGTCCTCTTCTCCTGGAGGAGACAGCGTCACCACCTCCCCATAGGTCCTCTGGAACATACTTCTCACCTGCATGGAGAAAACAACAATCACAATGGGTCGATAACAAGCCAGTCAGTCAACAAGTCAGTCAAGTGCCTTTTTCTAATACTAGAAACAAAATAGTAAAACATAGAACAAGTACAGATGGTGTACAGTCCCATGGTGCCTAGCTGGCATCAACTGTTGCTGTAGGCAAAGTTACTAGGGGATCAGGATAGCCACATCATTTACCCAATAAATTGTCAAGAATAAATCCACTCTACGACATTGCTACGCTCTGGTAGGTTAGCTGTCTTTCAGTATCATAACATAGTAGCCATAGTTTGCCAAAATGTTTCATTAGCATTGCCCAAAACTTATTAAATTCCACATCTGTTACGCAAAATTGCCTTGCAAGCTCGAATTGTTGCCGTTTTTTCACACAGGTAGATTAGCCACTGTCATTGCAGAACTTGCCACGACTGTAAAGTTTCGAGCCTGTAACATCGGGTGAATGATGATCACTTAACACGAGGTGAGAGGGTGTTATAAGGTGCTACCTCAGAATGAACTATAGATGGACTAGGGCTGCAACTAACAATTATTTGGTAATTGATTAATCTGTTGACTATTTTTTTGATTAATCGATTAATCTGTTGACTATTTTTTCGATTAATCTAACAATTATTTTCTTAGTTACATGAGTCATAACAAAATAAAACTGGATCAAGCGGCTCAACATTGAAAGCTTTATTGAGCTCTCAAGTCGTTGAGGAGCAGGTGGAGGATGCTTTCTGTCAAGGCTTCAAGGAGAAAATCATCTATACACCTGTGTATGTTATGATAGAATAATATTTAGGTGTTGATAATACAGAAATGTATTGATGAATTTTATTCAGTAATTTCATGCCTGTAAAAATGCCATGGATTCTCTGTGTACAAGTAGAGGTGAGAGACCAGATGAATTTACTACTTTAACTGTGGGCTTGTTCTTTAACTTTGGGCTTGTTCTTTAACATTGTGTAACTGTTATTTGAGCGCCTTTGTTTAATTCAAAATTATAAAATACTCTTCACATAAACATTAATTTAGTGGCAAAGAAAATAGCAGACTGTGGATTTATGGCTTTTAAGTTTTATGAAAAAGTTTTGTTTGGAGATGAGAGCTGTCAGTTATATTTATCCTCTCAGGTCAGTAGTTACCTAACCATAGCCAGCACAGCACATATCAGGTAGTCACGTTACTCATCACTGACAGCCAGGTAGCATAAACAACATTACTCACCAACTACTATCAGTTTCTACTCTACAGGGGTTTTACTCTGCTGTATTGTTGGCTTTAGAGCTGAAAAATTCCCGGACTTTTGAAACTCGCGGTCTCGCAGTAAATTTCTTTGAACGTCCCGCAGGTCCGGTGGTATTTTCCATGGTATTTTCAGCCATCTTCCATTAGGGAAACATCTTCTTTGCCTGTCTACTGCATGTCGATCAGCTGGACATTTTAAGCACTGCTGCCACCTATTGCATCACTGACTGTATGAAGCCCTGATACAGCCTGAAAATGTACAGATATGCGACGCGTCAATGATAAAAATCCACGTCGACATATTTTCGTAATCGACGTAGTCGATTAGGTTGACTAATAGTTTCAGCCCTAGGAGGGACATCTCAACAACTGTCTGGCACCGACTAGCTGTGAGAAGGTACTGTAACACAAAATGCATCATTACAATCAGGGATCAGAGATCAGCCAATCACACTGTTAAACTAGTTAGTCAAAGACCAACTACTCTGATCAGCGTTGGCACTGCCAACTATAATCTGGGAGAAACCATTGCATGCACATAAATGGGGGGAGTGTGCAGTAGTGGGAAATCACCAATTTAATGATCACCTTGTTTACTACAAGGAAGGAAGTGTCTGATGACTGACTGACTGACCTGATGCCCATGTCTTGCACCACTGCAACAGAAAAACTGATCTTTGTTCATGTTATTATCTGGTATAAACTGTCATTGGCCATTTATTGACTGCTGTTTTTGATTGCTGTTATTTTGACTCGACTAATGGTGCTGTCGACTGTTTTAGTGTTTTACTGACTGGTGTTGGCTTACTGACACTTTGGACTACTTTCTTTTCTGGGCTGTTCTTATCGTCTGTATCTGACTTGACCGACTGATGTTGTTATTGACTGTTGTTGAATGACATTATTGGCTTGTTGATGTAAACTGCTGTTGTCGTGATATCAACAGTCACAAAACAAAAGCACAAGAGCAGGTCAACAACCTACATTTGCCATAATGAGCAAAAATAGGGTAGACTCGAACATTTGTTCAGTCTATTTGCCAAGAGGCAGCTTCATCATCATCAAGGTCACATGCTAAAATAGATGTGCTGACAGAGGCAGGCTTGGGTGACCACATGCCTGATATTGCCTGAAAAAAATTAGCTTTCTACCACACAAGCGATCCCAAATATTACATCCGTGCATGTCTCGATGATCATCGAGACATCAATGTCAGATATTTAATGTGACATCCTAAGAGAGTTCTCCCATTCAAAGTGCATCTGACTTCGCACAAGTATCATGAAACAGTAAATCTGCTATTGTCCCCGTACACTGTCTCACTGTGTGCACAAAGTCAATCTGCTACTGTCATTTTATCATCAAGAGTTTCTTAGCTATCATATTTCTAGATTTGGGGCAGACTAGTTCTCTGTTCACAAATCTAGCCCACGAACATTAAAAAAAGTGAATTCCATTTTAAGGTGGATTTTCCAAATACAGAACTCCCTAGCTATTTTCCTGTCGTTATTCCGAGTGTGTTCTCACTTATAAAAAAACTGCTTGAGGGTCTGCTTGCAATCAGCTCGAGACCATCCCTATCGAGCGGGCCACGAAGCAGTGTTTTGATGTGCATCCCTGCTGGATTGTTGTGTTCTCCCCTCCTCAAAATAAACAATGGCGGTTACATCATTGGATTTCAGCACTCATATGTGTATCCTGTGTCACAGCACAGATCAATTTGTATTACAAAATATTCACTACTGTCTGCTATAGCCAGAAATAAGAAAAATTTGTCCTTCCCCCTAAACTGTGATGCGGCTCCATTGAGGGAAGAGTTCCTATTTCAGACTACCCATCACTGCAATAAAATCAATTTTAGGTTTAAACCTGAAACATTCATTCAAGTTGTACATTTTGATGGCATCGGGGATTAGTCAGTGGTTTCTAGCTTGGAGCAAGAGTTGTTCAGGTTTACAAATATTGATTTAACTGTCCTGAGCCAACAGAATAGCATACATGACTGCAAGAAGTTAGCTAGTGTTCTCTTTTAATGATACCGTTGACTGAAATACTCCAATAAACTGGATAAAAACAGAGTCTGAAGAAAGGCAATTAAACCAGTTATGTTTTTCTGTTGTTTGTTGCCTTTTAGGGTCAGTTTGTTACTGAAGCTTCCAACTTTCACTCCGAGTTAAAATGTCCCGACGTTTAACGTGCTCTAGGATGTCTATGCTTCTCAGACCTGTGGGCATGCAACTTTGTTATCTACCCTCACTAAAAAATACCTTTGATTTTGAAAATTAAATCTGCATCCCGATGAGTTTATACACAGTCCAGACAGAGCCATTACTCAATATCTTGATGAGATGAAAAATGCTTCAGATATTTCAGATGAAGTATAAGTGGAAAGACAACACAACTAAGCACTGCTCCACATAGCTGGTCAATGTGGGTTTTGATATTTAAAAGAGTAACTTTAAAGAGTAACTCACCACCTGTTGTACTCTATAGAAGGTGACATCATCTGGCACCAAGGATCAGCCAAAAGCAGATGGCAATTTCAGTAGCATGCTTTTTACCATCAGATGTCAAGCTTTACACAGATTTGGGTTTGGTGTTTAGTTACTCTTTAATGTTTCTGCATGTGTGTCTGTGTGTGCACAAGAGTAAAGCCAGCATCTTAGCTAGACTCTTGGTGGTGGTTGTGGTGAGGGGGCTAACTTGCCAAAGCAATGTATGCCTGTCTATTACCAGTACCCAACACCCCACCATCCAAAGTCAACAGAGCTTTAAGTCATTTGTCTTCAGCAAAGCTTTGGGACATCCTCCAGACTCTGCTTTGGCTAACTCTGCTGTTGTTAGTGTTGAATAAATCAACACAAAGGCACCCAGGACAATACCAGTGTTCTAGATGTATTTGCTTTATTCAGGATGTTCAAGCATACCTGCTTCTTATTCTGTCAACTTGTTGCCTGCAGGTAATACAGATTGAGTGGAGACGGATTCTTCCTATTTGCTGATGGACCTCAATGTGCTGACGTATCATCATGTATGAGCGTGTATGTGCGCTCATTTTTAACACATCGGAAGGGCCCATATTTGTATTAACACAGCATTTATAAAGGTGTGATAAGACACTTGGCACAAATCAAAGTCAAGGGGACGTTCATAGAGATGTGTGGGAGGATGCATTTCAGAGTTGATCTGGGGCCAAATGCATAAATGAGTCGTACACACAAAAAGAATGCATACGCAACTTTCCACACAGAAATTGGTATTTATAAAAAAGAATGTTTTTATGAGTGAGTTGAGCTGAGTGTGATATAGCAATGTGGCAAAGAGAAGAATAATGTCAAAGAAATTGGAATTTGAGCAACATCTTATTTGAAACCTAAATCTTTTCAGCACACCATGGTATTAGGTCTCATTAGAGTTGCATATAACATTTATAGATGCGTTTGTTAACATCCTTTTCTCTAGCGTGAGTAAATAGGTTTACATATTGTCACCCAAATCATACAGTAATGTGGGAATAAGAGTAACGCACATCGGATCATAAATTATACCTACTCATGTGTGATCAATCCATAGCCTATTATGGCTCACAATATATAGCAGTGAATAATGGCTGTTCAGAACAATATAATGGCTGCTTTGGTGCCGTTAGAGGATGCCAATGCAAGACTAAGGAGAGAACAAATCTGATTTTCTGGCCCATGAAGATGACTGGCGTTTATGTCCAAACCAGGTTAAACAGAGGTGTGTTGACATCCACTTATGACTAATTGGGGCATTAGGCTCATGCGCACAGTTTCACAATGATTGAGACAACAGAGAGGTGTTAACACCACATAAGCAGGGTTTTATAAATCTTGGGAAAAGACTGCGTATGCATGTTTCAATTTGGTGCATACACAAATTTGCAGTCTTGAATCTACACAGTTTTATGCATCTGGCCCCTGGTGTCAGTAATGATTGTATTTCTTGTATTTCTCAATTTTAGCTTCCTGGATTAACAATTGTAAATAATTCAGCAATACTGAAATTTAATCTCATTTCATTTCATTTTGAACACCCACTGTATCAAATTGAGGACTCCCATTTACATTTGTCAGTTGTTCACAATGTGACCAATCGTAGATGTTGAGTGGGCAGTGTGCAGCTTATTCATCTCTAATTCCATCTGTCACCCCATGTGGCTAAAGCATGCATGAGCATAGCAGAAGCTGAGCTGACCAGACTGCTCACAGGAGAGACCAGCAGCCTAGTGCTTGAATTTGAGATCATGGATATTCGAGACTGAAAGACTAGCTGACATTTTAAATTGAGGTAAGACTGGATCAACTAATGGATGATACAGCTGATAGTTTGTTGAGTTCAAACACAAAAACATTGTTTTAGTGGTAAAAATAAAATGGATTTTATGTAATTTGGGATTTTTATTACAAACCAGATGACATCCAACAAGCACAAAACTGTACAAACCGTCCAAACTTTGCCTTGGGGTTTGTGTTACACCTCCAAGTAACATGGCAATCACCTCAAAGGTTGTTACAAAATCCAGTATAATCAGTGGAAAAAGACCAAAGTCTGCTGCAGCACCCCACCCTGTCCTGGCTACATAACATCTAGAATGGGAGCAATGTATAGTTTATCTCCCACTGAAATGTGTCTCCTGTTTATTTAGAGACATAATAGCTGCTGCTGCTACAAAGGAAAAGTCTGAAAATTGTCAATATATTGGTTTAGGATAAAAAAAATGGCCACAAAATGTATCAATATAATCGTTCAACATGTAAATAGAGAAAGAGAGAGAGACCCTACATGTAGAATATTCATAATATTCTCATATCATTCTCAAATTAATTTTGATTGCATAGTATAACGCCTGTAGAAAAATAAGAATTGGACAGGCCATAAAAAACATCAGTCATTAATCATGATTAGAGAATTCCAATCTGATCATAGTCACCAACAGCAACTTGCTCTATATTAATCTTGTGCACAGAAAATTAGAGCATACATTGCGCATCGCTGTTTATGCATCTACACCATCAAGCCAAACCTATGCTATGTATGCGAGTTGAGATCGTTTTATTACCTCAATAACATATACAGCACTGCTATTATTGCCGCCAATATCCCGAAGTGCGGTTTGTAATGCATTTTTTGTTGAGCTAACTTGTCATTATCCATTCTACGATTACTGACAAACTCACACCACAGGCACATTTGTCCAGATTTGAGGCGTAAAAATGAAAGATGTTTAAAGTAATTGGGAGGGCTCCCATGAGTCTGCAGCCAGATGAGAAAGCACGGGACTCATCCCTCAACAATATCACACTGCTAAGACAATTTGTTCCGATTCTCCATCCCATCTGCCCGCAAATCTCCTCAGTTCAGCCCTGATATCCCCAAATTTATCTAGCTGGTAGGGAGTAGAAAACTGGTACAGATATGATATTCCTCAAAAACATTTATTTATTTTTTTGTACATTGAGGAGTTTTATTTTGTCAACACAATAATTGTCTGTCTGAGCCTTTTCTCTCACCATTAGAGGACATAACCTTGAAGCATCCTCACAATAAGGGGCAGGCATCTCTGATTTGTTGCATTCTTGTAGATCATTTAGGACGAGGCTATGGAGAATAGTTAGACTGTTATGTCTTGCTAAAATCTGCTTTTGTGTGCCTTGTGCTAAAATCTGCTTTTGTGTGTCTTGTGCTTTTCCTGACATTTGTCCGACATCATTCTGTTCTATGGTTGATTGTTGATCAGTTAGATCTAGTTAGGCTCATTCTCTGCAAAGCCCTTTAAGACATGCATGTGATAAAGGGCGATATAAATAAACCTGAACATGAACTTGAGTCCTCTGAAGATAGACTCGCTGTCTGGAGGAGGGTCTTACGAAGGAAGATATTTTTGTAGAAGAATGATCAGATATACTGTATGTCTCAATGGACAAACCCAAACTATTAACACTCATCTTAAACTTTTACAATACAAATGAACTTTAAGAATGTATGTAACACCTGTCAAACGTCACTAATTCCATCCAAATGTTCCAGACCTGTGCAATAAGTGTAGCCAGTACAAAGAAACACAGTGTCTATGGGAATTCCATAAAAAACAGGATTTCTGGAAGGAGGGGCTCCAAATGATGAATAACATAACTTCATCAGATATCCCATTCAACCTCAATTTTTTAATACTTGGTGTTCAGACGCAGGATTTCATGGTTAACAAGAAACAACAAACTCTGATAGACCTATGCCTATTACAGGCAAGACAGGTTATTGACCTGACATGGAAAAGTATGACCGAACCAAGCATAAGCCAGTTTGTCAAGGAATTGTCATCATGTATTGTGATGGAGAAGCTTACCTACATTGTTAAAAGGGAAAATGCTATTATATGAAGAAATATGGGGGCCGTTTGACTTTCTAGAAAGAGGACGCATTGGTCATATCTTGTAATGTATATCCCCAAACAAAGGTGTAATGTGAGGACGGGGATGTATGGGGTTCTACTGGATTGCATTTCTTCTTTTTCTTTGACATTCCACAACTTTGAATTTGATTTAAGAATCTGTGGAACTTCAAAATTAAAATACCTAAAACCAAATGGTCTGTCTAATGCGTTATTTTACTTGAATTTGACTTTTTATTTTATTTGAACATGATTAAGAAACTGTTCTGTTCAAGATTTTGAGTCACTGCCTCATGCCAACTGGATTGTCTACTGTGTCACTGCCACATTACGTGTATGTGTTACATTTGTTCATTTGTTTATTAAAAAAAAAAAATCAATAAATATATTGTTAAAGAAAAGAAAACTGGTGCAGTGTGTTCCCAGAATTAGAGAGTAATGATTTTTGTGCAGGGTCTTTAACTGGATGTTTGTGGCCCAACATTTCAGCATCTTTGACTATTTATTACATTACAATTATTGATACATGAGGCTACAGTATTGCCAGACTGAAACAAATACATCTGCCTTTTCCCGCATATCCACTCACTATCTCATAGTGCTGGTGAAGGTTGATTTCTGGCGTACATCTCTGCTGCGGCTAAGGGGGGTTCAAAGTTCCCAGTTCAGTTCTGTGATGGAGCTCAAGGCTCCTCCGAAGCGAAGCTGTGTTGCTGACCAAGCACCCACTTTCCACTTTATACCTCCCCCCCCCCCCCATCTGTCTTTCACATCGATCCTCTCCCCTTTCCATGACATGTTTGTTCTCCCTCTCTCTGCTCTGCATCTCTCTCTCTCTCCCGTCTGTTGACTCTCCTCAGGAGGGAAGGGGAAAGAAAGGAGGAATAAAGAAAAAGCGGGGAAGAGAGTGAGCGAGAAGGGGCTGTCAAAGAGTATGTAGCACACAGCAGGCAATGATTCTATTGCATCCAGATCAAGACTGCTGGGGGTATAGATATAGGGAGGGATCGGAGAGATTTGGGGAGGCATGGATGGATGGAGGGAGTGGTTACAGAGCAGAAAGCTAGATGTACACAGACAATGGGGTAGAGATCAGTGAGGCGCAGTAGTGCAACTCTAAAACCAAACTAGACTCCTGCTCTGCTAGAGTAATACATCCTGTACTGGGACAAAGGACTTAAATTCAAAAATAAAACCGCCTCCATTGCACTATTTCATTCTCTGTCTTGTTTCTCCATCTCCATCTCAGTTTTCTGAAAAAACATCCCTACCTCAGGAACAGATTGAGTTGGCAATGACACACAGTTTAAGTGAATAACATCTTCAATTAATCCCCTTAAAAGCAGCCGTGGCTGAAAAACCTTTGTGAATCACAATCATCTTAAGAGGGTGTGCTGCGATTCACAAAGCACATTGAAAATGTTCACTGTGACAGACAGTAATGTACTCATTCAGAAGTGCAGCGAGTCACTATTGATTTTCCTGCTGATCAATGCACACACTGCCATGCTTTCTTTAAGGCAACTGAATGTCTTATAAGCACTAATGGAAGATGGCCAGTGGGGTTACGCCACACTGCTCTAGGAGGTTCTGGTCTTTTTGAAGCTCCTAAGACACATGTGAGACGTCAAACTATTCTCTCACCCATGGAGTAAACGCGCACTTTTCCCCTCAATAGTCCTGGCAGAGGTCCTGGTCTGACATTGAGGAGACTATTCCTGTCCTCAAGGTCCAGCTCAGAACCACTAAGTGTGGGTTGAATGGGTTCACATACTAGGGCTGGGTGATAATTCAATATTATTGTTTGTCGTCTTTCAATAGAATCATATTCTTTTGAAATATTGATATAGAGTTATCATGATACACAAGTCTGTTGTCTACGTTAATGATAAAAAGCAAAAACTAATTAAAATCTCTCACAAAATAAGATCTGAAATAAATTAGCGAATATCATTTATATTACATAATACCCCAGGGCTTAAAGACCTGCCACAACCTAGATGAGCTGAGATTCTCTCCTCATTGTTTGGCATCGCCTTGTTGTTTCTTTTAGTTTACACTATAACACATCCCCACACCGCACTTCTCACACATCCACCCACTTACATCACTGAACTTGATTAACACCCTCCATTGTACTTTTAACTCTATTTAATTGTAAAAAAAAAAAGAAAAAAAAAAGGGACATTTTTCCCTTCAGTTCCTCATGCGTCTTCCTCTATAAATCCAAATTGTTTCTCCACCCTAATTTGCGTTAAATGTAGTATTTGTGTTGTAAGGCTTAAAGCATTATTAGCACATTAAAATTACATTATGGGTGCATTACACTTCAACCAGGACATCATACAATGCATTCTTATGCATAATGAACACGGTATGACTGTTCTGAGGCTGTTGTGAACTACTATGGATGTTAATGGGGATTTAAGCTAAATTTAGGGCAGCATCTTCATCTAGAAATATAGCAACAAGGGGAACATGTATTTTGTGCTTGAATGTTCTGAGGTAGAGTTCACCATACAGCTACAATCCCACTGAGCCGTCTGTAAGGGACCAAAAAGATGAATCCAGTAAAGTGGTAGTGGTAATTGTCTAAAGCAGTTATTACAGCTTAGATTTTGAGTAAAATATTATAAAAATGAGATCGTTTGATATAATTTTTCTCATGAGGCAATTCAGCTCTACCGTAACAAGGGAGGTGGACAGTTTCTACAATTAGGCATTATCACGCTCACCACAAAAACTTTTCATTAATCTCAGACAATAATATCCAAAATGAAAGCATTTTGTAATAGTACAGCAAAATATACCTAGAGTCAAAAGTCTGGATACTTTTGGAGGAGACTGTACAGGACAGCTGATAAGTCTCAACACTGTGATACCAGATTCTTAATGCATCATATATCATCACACATCAATATGGTGAAATCATAGTGCAAGCACAACACATTCAACATACACTTGATGCTGTTTCAATGCACTTATGATGCCTTATAATGTACTTCATTTAAAGTGTTACAGCGCCAGGAAGTCGAGCCTGACGGGCCACTCTGTCTCTCTCACTGCTCCTCTTTTGCATGTCTCCATCACATGTTCTAGCCATTTCTATCTCTCCTCCTCTGAAAAGGAAGTCAATCTAAGCAGAGTGAACGGCTGTTAAGGGAGGGAGGGAGGCTGTGTAGTTGGACCCGAGCCTGTAGCGGCAGTTTTGGCTGGGGAGGGATGCTGCCTGTTCCCTGCTGAGGTTTGGAGCTGAGACAGCAGCTGTCACTGTGTTGTTTGTGCCAGAGAGTGAAACAACACTCTCAGAGATGGCCAGATCGCTTAAAGCACCATAGACCGCAGCATGCCCGAGACTGAAAATTAAGACTAAAACTCCTCTGTTCAAACAATGGCCATACAAACAGAGTAAATGAGCAACTCTTGAGACAGGGGATGAGCAATCTCATCTGAAAAAAAAAAATAAAATAAAAAATTAAGCCACACAAGACAAGATACTAGGCACTGGCAGGAATGTGTGGGCAGCTTAAGTGCATATCCTTTCTTTCAGCAAATAGTCTTTGAATGCCTCGCTCTGGATAAGCTGGGGCACTGTACCAGTGGGACCAACTACTCAGTCATCTTTGGTATGTTGAGCCAACATCAAGGGCTGTTCTCTTCTCCTTTTGACAGACAAGTCCTTAACTGACTACTCCACAAAAGAGCTTGTAGCCATGTCTGCATTACATAGAAAATCACTGGCTGCAGTATCAGCTATGTGGTGTGTGTGTGTGTGTGTGAGTGAGTGAGAGAGTGGGTGTCTGTTTTCCTCATGGCTCCTGTGTGTTCAGTAACATTAGTTTCATTAGGTAGGGTATACAGGGCATACCCACACAGATAAATAGTCCAAGTCTTGGAGCCTTACCAGAGTCACTCCGTCTCTGATTGGAAATGAATCAATGGTTCAGTGAACAGCAGCCACCGCCAAACCCAAAACCACTGACCTCTAAACTCAAGCTTGTTTGAAGCACATTGCGGGGCCAAATGCAGCTACAGGTCATGGCACATTTCAAAGAAATCAATCTTCAATCCATTTAAAGTGGGCAGCCAATCCACTGAAGGTCGGCATAGTTGAGAAGGAGGGCTGATTGGATTTCCAGCATCAAATCCAGATTGTCAATGGTGAGAGTGCTAAAGGCCACGTGTGGAGCATTTTCACAGAGTAAATAAAGTAGCAAATGGGCGATGGCCCAGTACTAGGGTTGGGCGATAGTGTATTATCCTCCTGTCAACCAACTGTCATCACATATATAACCAATCTCTGATGTGTTTGTCCTTTCCAGGATGGGGACGGAACAGGCAGACACACAATGTACGCGGTGTATGCATGTTGATTTGAATTGAAAAATACATTTAAATGGAGCAAGGAAGGGGCATTTTTATATTTTAAATTACAAGTCTTCACAGTCAAGAGAAAAAAAAACTGATGAACAAGTATCAGGTCGTGATGTATTCCCAATAAGATCAAGGTAATCTGCCAGCAAAAAAACAAACAAAAAAAAAATCTGGCAAGGGAATTTCTGCCGGTGATGGATTCAGTCCATTGCCGATCCCAGATGTTTTCGTCCAATCGTTATACCGTGTGAGGTTGAAGAGTCAGTGAGATGTGACAACTTCCTTTTTTATACTTAATCCCTTCAAAGCGTATGTGTCAATATAAGTCAGTGTCAAGGTTGAAAGCATGGAAATCAACAAACATGTTTGAGTTGAAGGCCTTAAAGCAATGTAGAGAATTCCTGGGAACTGCTATCAACCACACAGAACATAAAATAAAGAGAATGACAGAAGGAATGGAAGAAGAAACACAGAGAAAAGAAAACGTAAAAAGAGAATGAGAAACAAAGAAATTAATCAATGCAAGACAAAAATCAAACTAGAAAGTGAAGAACTACAGGAGGTGAAAAAAAGGAGCTTAGCCCTCCATGGGTGCAACAGACCAGGTGCCTCGGTGCTAATGAGTCGACCACAGAGAGAGAATCATCCCGAGAGCCTCTCTCTCACCCTGGAACACAGCCAGGATGCCCTGCCAAAACACCAGCCATACACACACACACACAAAAACCTTGCACAGGCATATTGATTTGGTGTGTGTGTGTCCTGGGGTGAAGACATGGGGCTGCCAACCCCCGGACGTAATTAAAGCCCTTCTGTTGCTTGACTAGAGAGGACACCCCTCTTTACTTCTCTCTGTCTCTTTCTCCACTTCTCTACATTTCTCTCAATCTACTGCAATCCCTCCCCCCCAGTCTAACCCACAGCGGGTGGTCCGACTCTGCTTTGGCTTGGAGAAAGGGAATGATAAATCCAAGAGGAAGGATGAAGGAGCCCAGGGAGAAAAGTGGGGAGTGGGACAGATAACAAGGAAAGGGAGATGGAGCCAAAGTAGATAAAAACTGTGTGTGGGAGCAGATGACCTTGGCTGTGACACTGTGTGTGTGTGTGTGTGTGTGTGTGTGTGTGTGTGTGTGTGTGTGTGTGTGTGTGTGTGTGTGTGCGTGCGTGGGTGAGGCAGATAGAGAAACCTTTTGGACCATGCGTTGGCCTCCACCGTCACATACAATGGCATAAGGTTAACACCCTCCTCTCTCAAATATCAACAGCAATATGTAAAAAAAATAAAAATAAAACACGCCTCAGGGTAAAATTAAGCACGTCAGGATAGGTGTGCATGTGTGTGTGTGTTTGCCCCTACCTCGTCTGACAGCTGTGTGTAGTGAGTCTCAGCAGTGGCCAGGATGAGGACAGGGCTGAAGGAGGGTACATCCTGCAGCAGGGTGAGGAAGGTGCTCTTCACAGTGTCGCTCACCGCCTCCCACCACTCCGAGATATGCGGCATGAACACCACGCTCGGCATGCTCCGGCGGGCCTCACGGAAAACCTACATGCATACAGACAGGTCCCATAAACAATGCTGAAATTTGTATGGAGAAATTTATAGAAGACAACCGCTATGTTTAAAAGCAAAGTGCAACCACTTGATCTACCCCACTGAAAAGCTGGCAGACTGTTAAGGGTGCATTAAGTAAGATTTTTACTGTCCCATAGCACAAAATGACAATAATATTCTGCAGCGGTTTGATAGGGCTGCTAATCACTACCATTGGCTCAACAATTACTTTGCCAGGTGCTGAGATTTCCATCTTTCAAAACTCACTTTCCAACCCGTACTGTCTGTTTTGAAAGACCTGCTGATGTTGCTGCAATTTCATGGTCGACAATGGAGGTCGATAAAAGTCATAAATTACTTAATGCCCTTTTAACTTTTATTCAACATCTTTTATAAGAAAAATCACAACCAGTCTCACAATTGCTATCAAGTTTCAGTTGGATTGGAGTCCAGTCCAGTTAGTTGGCTAGGTTACTGTAGTTTTATGAATGCGTATCATATAAGTACTGCAGCTTTGGGAACTTATATGATTTTATTTATGTTGATTCCTTAACATTAACTGAATCGATTGAAATTTTGCTACCAATCCCAAATTCGAATGAATAAAACATTTATTAACTGTTCATACCGTACCGTTTTATTATCGTGTTACTCACAATACCCATTACCCCCAAAACTGTACACATGTCACATAACTGTACATTTAGTGGGCGAGTGGCTAGAGAGGAGTGAGGAGAGTGTGCTCAGTTCTCTGCAGCACAGGAGCAACTGCCTTATAGCTGAAGCACATCGCAACAAAGAGGAGAAACTAGACTCTTTATGGAAGAGTAGCCACACTTTCGATCGCTTCTTTTCTAACGTTGCCATGCTCTCTATGCTGCTATTCACTTCCTCTACAAGGAAATTGCTCCTGTGTCACTGAGAACTGAACAGAACGAACACCCTCCGAGTCTCAGTACACTGGGGGGAAAAAAGGCAAATCGATAACAGGAATCGATAAGGCAAGCGTGTTTCGATCCGGTCAGTTCTGGAAACACTGGAACCGGTTCCTTAAATGGAACCGGGTCTCTGTTTCCAACCCTAATCAGAAGACTGTTTACTTTAGCAAATTAGTCCTATTAACTTATGATTAGCATGTAAACACTGTCTGACAGGGGCAGGTAAGTGCGTATGCGTAAGCCAAGGTCTCTACATTTAATAAGTTCACAAAAACAAAGTAATCATGTTGTAGAAGTAGAGGTTTTGTCAATTGTGGGACCAGTAATGACAACCAGGTAGCTCTACAGTAAAAGAGTATTTATTCAAACATCCAAGCAGTAGAACAGAGAGAAAGAAAGAATGTGTGCAAAGAGAAGTGATGCTGTACGGCAGTCGTCCAACATCAGACATGCAAGTCGTTTACCCCCTCAAAACCTGACTTACTTGGCCTTGTGGGTACCTGCACCTGTGCCTGTGTGTGTGTTTGTGTGTCTGTGTTTTCTCATGCATCCCTGTGTGTGTTACCTGAGCACAGGACTCCTCTGGCGTCTTGGCGCTGACGGAGTAAAGGGTGGGCAAGTCCAGGCGGTGCACCGGCAGCTTGTCCAGGTGGTGCAGCAAGGCAGGGGCCAAGTGGGAGCTCTGGCCTGAGCCTGGGGCCCCGGCCAGCAGCAGACGAGGTCGGTATGCTGTGGGCTGCTGGAGGGCGGAGCTGGAACCGGGAAGGAGATGGGGAGAGCTCATCTTTAGCATCGCAGCCTACGAGTTTGGTCTAAAAGCAACATTTCATCAAGTACGGGACAGGATCCAAAAAACAGGCGGACCCATTTTCCCGAGGGTCTCTGCTTGATGAGAGTAGCAGGATGCTTTAATGAGGCTGGGTCCTGGAATAACACCACATTAACTCAATTTGGTTCCTGGGCTGAAGAAAAGTTTAAGAGTCCCTGGTCTAAAGTGTTTCCAAATGCATTCAATCATTTGTAGCAGACTGATGTAAAGATGATTAAAATAAAATAATCATCTAGCCTCAAAAGAAAACAAACAAGCCACTCAAAAACAAACAACAAAATCGGTTACAATTAGCTTTACAGTTTCTGCCTTCACATGATTACACTAGCTATGCTGTTCCAGCACTCTGCAGCATGAATCAATCTAGGAAATCTCCAAGACCAATATTGATGTTAAAATTGAGGATTTAACAGACTGCTGTGGCTCCGAATGCAATCAAAAGCCACCAAGATCAATATATCAATAGTCACAATTTAGTTAGAGTTTAGTTAGAGAAGATAGTGTGACCATAGTCCTTGTATTGTGACTCCTGTAGATAGATGCTACCTTTACTTACAGGGATTGTTAAAGTTCATCTAATCTCTATGATGTATTATAACAAAAATTGCAAAAACAAACAGCCAATTCAATTGGCAATGGAGAAGAGACCAAAAAAACACAGAGTGGAAATTCTCCCAACCCCCATCGCTACCAAAACAAAAACAAAAAAACAATGGAAATACTTTCTCAACATTATTATTTTTGACTCATGTCTGCTCTACCAGGAGCTGCCATACTCAGTGTGTCCACAAGGTGGTGTTAAGGCACCACAATAAGTGATTGCAACTGTACATCGACAGCAGGATTTGCCATGTTTTGAATTCAGATTGTATTCCAAACTCAACCACAGTGGGCAAAACTGATTCCAACATAAGTCTTACAAGTATTACAAAAAATACTTGTAAGATAGACACTTTGTAACAGTTTGATAGGTTCAGCAAGGTCAGCGTACTTAAGGTTTGGGTGATGTCTCTTTCTACACTGAACAAAAACATAAACGCAACACTTTTGTTTTTGCTCCCATTTTTCATGAGTTGAAATAAAAGATAGAAGACTTTTTCTATGCACACAAAAGGCTTATTTCTCTCAAATTTTGTTTAAATCTGTGTTAGTGAGCACTTCTCCTTTGCCAAGATAATCCATCCACCTGACAGGTGTGGCATATCAAGATGCTGATTAAACAGCATGATTATTGCACAGGTGTCCCTTGGGCTGGTCACAATAAAAGGCCACTCTAAAATGTGCAGTTTTTAATCACACAATACAATGCCACAGATATCGCAAGTTTTGACTGCAGGAATGTCCACCAGAGCTCATGTTGCAGCATGATAATGCACGGCCCCATGTTGCAAGGATCTGTACACAATTCCTGGAAGCTGAAAACATCCCAGTTCTTGCATGGCCTGCATACTCACCAGACATGTCACCCATTGAGCATGTTTGGGATGCTCTGTATCGGCGTGTACGACAGCGTGTTCCACTTCCTGCCAATATCCAACAACTTCACACAGCCATTGAAGAGGCGTGGACCAACATTCCACAGGCCACAATCAACAACCTGATCAACTCTATGCGAAGGAGATGTGTCGCACTGCATGAGGCAAATGGTGGTCACACCAGATACTGACTGGTTTTCAAAAAATGCATATCTGTAGCCCTAGTCATGTGAGATCCATAGTTCAGTGCCTAATAAATGTCTTTTTTCAAGATAAAACTGCACATTTTAGAGTGGCCTTTTATTGTGACCAGCCCAAGGCACACCTGTGCAATAATCATGCTGTTTAATCAGCATCTTGATATGCCACACCTGTCAGGTGGATGGATTATCTTGGCAAAGGAGAAGTGCTCATTAACATGGATTTACAAAATTTGAGAGAAATAAGCCTTTTGTGTGCATAGAAAAAGTCTTAGATCTTTTATTTCAACTCATGAAAAATGGGAGCAAAAACAAAAGTGTTGCGTTTATATTTTTGTTCAGTGTAGTTTTCTTGGTTGAGTTCTCCAGGTGTTTGTGTGGATTTTCTCTTCCAAATAAAGTATTTGCTTCAGATAACAGATTAGGGTGACAAGTTTGCCTAGTGGAGTCGGTCCTGCAACAGAAAGGTCACAAGTGGGATCCATGCCAACAGCTAAAATGTCCATCAACAGCCATATATCCTTTAGCAAGAAACTGAACCCCTACCTGCTCACTCATTGTGAGTCTCTCTGGATAGGAGCGTCAGCTAAATGTCTAAAATGCTAATTTATGTTTTGTGTCTTTTCCTCGCCTGGATGGATTCCAATTGCCTTATTTCTCTTGTGGTCTTTAACAGCCCCCAAAACCCACTTAGCAATGTTGCCACATGGTGACAGTGAAAACTGATTTTGTGGACTCACGTGGAGAAATGGAGGAAGGGTCTGTGTGTTGCTGAAGAGGAGAGCTGAGTCTTTGGGGATGCAGCAGGCTGGACGTCATAGATGGAGGCAGAGCCTTCCTCATTGTCTTCATCGCTGTACAAGTCCTCTTCTAGCTGTTGATTGTCACCGCCTAGCACAGGGAGGAAAACTGCTAACACAACCGTGTGTGTGTTTGTGTGCAAGTACAAATAATTCATTTTCCCCTGCACCATTGGGCAGAATGGCAGCAATTTACTGTTGTTATTTCTAATTCAATCCACAGAACGCATTGAAAAGCTCATTTCCATTTCCCAAATTCTCAAAGTAACAGCTCAATCTTCAAAGTAACAAAGTCAATTAAAAAAAACCTATCACTAACTTTAGAGCAGCAATTTCACCAAAAAAAAAGAAAGAAAAAGATGTAGAATAAAAAGAAAGCTGGCTTATTAGGAGAAATGTAATGGGCTATTAAAGAGATAGGACACCCTGGGAAATTGAAGTCATTAATGGTTGCAAGAGATACAATTCCCACAAGAAATCTCCCACTGGTCAAGCCTCGCAATGTGGCTAATCTAGTGTAACCACTCTCCCGTTGACTGGAGTGGGAGTTCAGTTAGTGAAGCGCTAGCAGAATGGCTGACTGGTTATCAGCTCTCTGTACTATCACCTCTGCATACTCTGGGGGGCATATGTTTCGCCATAGATTCTGTGGAGTGTGTGTGGGTTGATATAAAGCATTCTGATAATAAATGCAAAAGAGCAAAGTAAAATTGAAAGAGAGAGAGAGAGAGAAAGACAGAGACCAGAGCTATATCAAATTTTCTACCAAGTGCCAACAGAGAGACAGTGTGAGAGCACACCAACAAGTGAGACAGGGGACAAGGGAGAAGAGAGCAAGAGCGAGAGAGTGAGAGGGAGAAGTGGCAAGCAGCAGACAGGAAAGTGATGGATAACAAAAGACACAGCAGAAAACACGGCTCCCAGGCCCCCTGATCCCTACCGTGTGTGTTGTCCCTGTCAGTGTGCTGAGCGTGGGGGAAGACTCGGAGCAGGGCTCTCAGCACCAGGGAGAGGGAGTTGGCCAGCAGGGGCCTGAGGGCAGGGGCCAGGGCTCGACCCGGGGGGGCCAGGGCCCTCTGGGAGGCTGGGACGATGGTCCTCAGGGCCCTGCTGAAGTCCCCAGGCCCCAGGACGATGGAGGAGACGTCCAGCTTCAGTTTGACGCTGCTGCCGTAGATCTGGGGGTAGCGGCGGCGCAGCGCCACCAAGGCTGCCTCTGTGCAAAGTGCTTTGATGTCAGCACCGCAGTAGCCTGGACAGTAGCAAGGCAGAGATGCAAAGGTCAGTCAGAAACTTTTGTTTTTTTGGTTTTCCTGAGTTTTGGGTTTATCGTTTTTTTTCTCCATGTTCAGGGAGCAGTTCAGGGAGTGTTGAGGGAGAACAGAAAAGTCAGCATTTTAAATCAAAACTTTAAAAAGCACTGCTACCTTTGTTGTTACAGCTTGGTGAAAATTCTCTGTACAGTGTCCTGTACAGGTTCCTACTGGCCAGCTGTAATTTAACCTGACACTCACTATTGCAAAGATGGCATTTAAGATTATATATGAGCATCGCTCTCTTACCGACACATTTTTCTGCAAGTTCATCAACAAACGGCTCAGCCAATTTAGGGTTCCAGTCCCGCGTGTGGATTTCTAAGATGTGCTTTCTGGCCTGCAGGGGGTGGGGTGGAACGGAAGAAGTGATAGATGTGACAGAGACAGACGCAGACAAAAAACAAAAAAAACAGAGTCAACACATGAGGGAGCACAAGTCCTATGTAGCTCAATAGGTAGAACACTGGCAAGGTTTGAAGTTTACTTGCCACTGTGGCCGCCAATGCTAACAAACAATGTAGCAGAAGGCGTTTTGGATAAGCGTGTCAACCAAATGGTATGTGTTACAAAAGACAGAATAAATAAAGCGTAGACAAAGCAAGAGAAAGAGATCAAAACTGAGTGAGTGAGTTTAGCTGAAGGGCTTGCCTGCACTAGAGCTCAATATGCTCTTCAACAATTCCTTATACACTCTCCACATGACTTTGCTTTGATGAGTAGACAAGAACAAAGTGGGCTTTGTGATGAATCAAGGGCAGCATTTTTCATCATCTTTCATCACATCTTTTAAATTCAAACGACACGATTCAGCCAAATTTCATAAGGCAATAAGCCTACCAGTGTGGGCAATGTTAGGAGGGAGCTGAACTTGAATGTGTAGTGAGGCTGACGCCTGCTCTTTGCACAGGAGCAAGGTTTTTATCAGTGAGAGCTCACTACTGGGTGGGGAGCTTAGCCGGCAATGGCCTGCAGATTACGCTTTGATTACCCACGATCCCACTGTGTGGACAAATGATGCAAGGCGACCAATTAGACAGGCTCGACGGGGAGGAGTCACCTACAATGAGTCGCTGATCTGATTCACTCTCACATTTACACACATACACATTGTTTTGTGGATGGAAGAACAATTAGGCCAAGTCTGCCCAAATGCAAGATAAAAGCAATCAGATATGAATTATTTGAAATTTGATTTTAATATTCCACAAACTTAATGAGGATCTGCTTTGCTATTTGCTTGTTAGATCAAAACAACATCAACAGCGAGGAAAAACGGCAGCGGAGACTCTCAAGTCTGGCAAATAGCCAGAAGGTTGCATGTACTAATTTCTTAGCAGGACAATCTTATGAGCGAGACACCAATTTCTTCATATTATTATTATATCCCAGCTGGATGTGCGTGTGGGTACAGCTGTGTATGTACAGCATGTGCTCCTTGTATATGGCATGCCGTTATCTTGAGGAGGCTCAGGAGGAGATAATGGATTTTGTGAGGCAACAACACGTAAAAACAAGTAAATCTGCGACTGTATATGTTGGACTCGATGTGTAATATTTAATCTTTTAGGTATACAAATCAAAAAGGTAATGCTCCTCCAATGAAAAACACTACTGCAAATTGCAAAGTGTAATGAAAGCAGTTTGGTGAGGACTTTGCATTGATAGCGTCTGTATCGGTGTGTGTGTCCCCTACACACAATATTGACATTTCTCTCTTTCTCACCTTCTTGTCAGGCAGGTTGAACAGAAACTCCCGGTCGAAGCGTCCAGGCCTCCTGAGTGCCGGGTCGATAGAGTCAAGTCTGTTTGTAGCACCGATGACCACTATCTCCCCGCGACTGTCCAAGCCGTCCATCAAGGCCAGCAGAGTGGACACAATAGAACTGGACAAAGGGAAGGAGGAGGTGGGAAAGAATGGAATACATGTTATTCAGTACATAGACAAAAATGTGATAACATATTACATATCGGAATAAGCATCGCACCAATTCACCAAGTGCAAAAGGTGCACAAGTAATTTGACTTGGTTAACCGATGCTGACACATTGCAAAACAGTTAATACAGGATTGACACTCTAGGTGCAGGACAAAATGTAACAGGACATATAGTGCAGACAAGACACACAATACTGACAAAACAAGGCCTCTTTACTCACAACAAAGCCAAATATCAGACTTTATACAGACCTGATCTATCAAACAGGCATAATGAGCAAAACATGGTGAAGCAAAAATATCAATTGCCCCATTTCCTTGTTGAAAGGGCTCCACGCAACTATTTACCCAGCATGGTAGAAAATACAGAGCCTCTTAAAATGCATTCACATGCACAGTTAATGTTTTGAATAAGCTCTGGTCCAGAATTTCAATGATGCATTTCACAGTTCCAAATATTCCATTTTCTAGACGGCATCTATTTCCTCAGGGTTGAGATAAACAAGGCTCTACTGTTTACAATTCTTACACAATAGGGTATTTTCTCACCTGCAGCTCATTTGAATTGGTCCAAATCAGAAGTGAAATTGTTACCATTTTCGTTTTCCATTGGTACTTTTAGGTTTGCTCACAGTCAAATGAAAAACAAACAATACCTATTGTTACATCTATTTGGTCATGCTGGTCAGTCGTTTATTGGACAAAAAATTGTTTTCCAACAAACAGATGTGGGAAATAACACAATCTTGTCATTTCCACTTTGGCTATAAAAGATGTCACAAACTACTATTTAGGTTGTTCAGTTGACAGACAGTGATCGATTATGCGTGCGATTTCTGACACTGGACTCTGCCTCTCTGTCGGAGGCGCTGGTATGTTTCAAACATAAATAGGTGTACAGAATAGTTGGACGACCTTTGATAAGAGGGTTATAAGCCTTACCTGTGTATCTGGTCTTGCCTGCTAGAGCGAACCGGAGCCAAACCATCGATCTCATCAAAGAAGATAATGGACGGCCTCATCAGGTACGCCTGATCAAAAGCATAAACCCCACGTCAGATGACAGATCCACTATGCTAATTTGAAAAATGCACACACTGACCAATGACAATGGTTGGGTTCAGCTCACTTTCAATTCAGGGAATAAATTTTCTTAAAAATACAAAAACTGAAAAAAAAAAACAGATATTGTCCAAAGACTGCCCATTGACCCCACCATGGTGCTGCCCCGCCGACTCACCTGGTCAAAGAGCAGGCGTAGCTGGCGTTCTGATTCACCGACCCACTTGCTGAGGCAGTCGGCTCCTTTCCTCATGAAAAAGGAGACCTTCCTGTCTCCCTGACTACACTCGTTGGCAAGCGCCCGCGCTACCAGGGTCTTTCCAGTCCCTGGTGGGCCGTAGAACAAGCACCCTCTAAAAAGGGGACGGAGAGGGAAGAGAGAGATTGTGTTCAATGTCTACTCTGCTCTCACATTTGTTTATAATCTTAAATGTTTATTTGATGGTTACAAACTATGCTGCTTTGTTAATTTAGCAAATTTCGTTGGATGGATTCAATTTTTAAATGCCAATTTAGTACTGAAGATATTTGAACTGGACCTGGTCCTAGTAGTTAGTACTTGGCTCTGCTGTTGGTCAGCAGCTTAAAAGCTGTTGCTATCCCCCAAAGTAGCTTTCAATTTACACCATTACCATTAATATTGACTTAAACTCCTACAGTTCAAAAGCCATGTATCAGTTTGTGTATCATTGGCCTGTTTCACTGTTCTCAATTGGATGCATTCAGAGCAATACCTGCTACCAAAGGAGACAGCAAAGCATTGCAGCAAGTAATGCACTCTCATTCCCCACAACATTGCTGTGGTGAAAATGCAAACTTACTGTTTTATGTTAAATGTTAAAATGTGTTGAATTTGTTGAGAAATACCAGGATATCCCTGTCACCTTATGTCTATGTAATTGCAACAAGAAAGTAACAGTAACAAAAAGAATGTCATGAAAGTGGGCTTGCATGACAAGTGTCAATAAGGGGGGCAGACAACTTTCAATACAGTCTTGATTTTTCATCAAACTTTTGTAAGAAAATACAAAATTATTTCCAACATGAAAAAGTGACAACCCTGGAAGCTAGTCAATTATATTAGCTCTTCTCACCTGGGAGGCTGAATCTTGAACCTCTCAAAGACCTCCGGATAAAGCAGAGGGAACACTACCATCTCCTTTAGTGACTGAATGTGGTTACTGAGGCCCCCCACACTGTCAAACTTCACCTGGGGAGAACACACACACACACACACACACATATATGCAACACAGCCACCTATGGATACGATATCGTTCAAAGATTTTTTAGCAAGGATGCCTTCCTGTACATGTTGCACTGCAGTGCACTCATGCAATATGGTATTCCTTTCTGTCTGTACTCACTGAGCTATCAAGGTTCATGGGGTCCACATCGGCCAAGCTGGCACCCACTTTCACCCGATCACGCAGCACCCCATTAGCCAGATCCTCTGCACACAGGTTCATGGGCAAACACCTGTGAAATAAATGGCATTGACTTAAGTGATTATATTTGAGGAATATAATGATACAAATCCTTGGGCACACACAAGGCTGACAATTCCCATGACATGGCTATGCCTAAAACTCTTCCCTTGTAAGCATATTAGTGGTCTTAACTCTTAACGTTTAAGCTCCATAAAAACATCTACAATATTATAATACTAAAGAGAAGAAGGTGAATGGAAGAAGAAAGAAAGAGGTAGCTGTCACCTGTTCCTGGCACGGGTCATGCTCTTGCTTTTCCTCCGCTCAAACCGTTCCTCATCAGAAGACGAGGTGGTGTCACTGCTGTGAATGGCATGTTTCTTTACTCTGAAGTGGAGAAGTGTGAGAAACGGTATTCACTGTCACACGCTTCAAGGATCAGTAGAGACCAATATGAGCCAAACACAGTTCTAAAACCCACAGCTCCGAGTTGATTATTAGTTGTAGTAGGCAGTGATTTGTATTGCATCTAAAAAGTATAATTTAGCAGCAGACTTGACTGAGATATTCACAAGTCTCTCTACCAACCTTATATGGCTTCTTCTTGCCGGGGATCTGTGGGTGTCAAAGAGTGAGGGGTTGCTCTGCTTTCTGTTCACAGGCTCTGAGAAAGCAAGCACAAGCGGATTGGTTGACATACACCAAGTCCCTAAATATAGTTCCAGACCTGATTCAACTGAGAGAAAATCATTAGATAAACAGACAATGTCCACAACACACACACAAAACAAAATGTGTAAACAAAAGGTTTCAAAATGAATTCAGACAAGAAGAAATTGTCAGGCAATAGTTACCAATAGGTGGCGCCTCGTATCTTTGCACAGTCTTGCGCTGCCTCAGGTTATACGGTCTGTCATTTTCCTCTCCTGCCTCCTCCACTTCATCTCCTTCATCATCTTCATCGTCATCCTCTACATCCTCCTCCTCTTCCTCCCCATGAGATTCTGAAAGTCCCAACAAGTGCGGTTTTCAAACTGGCGATGAAGAGTAATACTACCCCAAGGTTGAGCTTTTACAAAGTGCACTATGGTTTCAAAGTTTTGGGAAAACTTGATGAAGTAGTTTGCAATGCATTCATCCCCACCTCCTTGCACTGATTCATAAGAAGCACATAAGTAGGAGACTGACCTTCCGTCCCCTCCTCCTCTTCCTCCTGCTCCGTTTTGCTCATGACTTTGTGGTGTGTAGGCATGCTGAAAGTGTTCCTCCGCAAGGATTTCCTGCGCTTCACTCGGGAATACATGTCCATGTTTTCCTGGAAGAACAGGGCCTTTAGACTAACACTTGTGTTCATACTAGCTCACTTGTCATTTCATGACAAAACTCCGGGGTTTAGTAAAAGCATTTCCTATTTTTCAACAGGTGCTGGAACTTTGCTAGGTCTGGCATTGTGTATTACAGCGGTGCCACACTCACCTCCTCGGT
The DNA here is from genome assembly GCF_048128805.1 of Centroberyx gerrardi. NCBI lineage: Eukaryota > Metazoa > Chordata > Actinopteri > Beryciformes > Berycidae > Centroberyx > Centroberyx gerrardi. The sequence continues at coordinate 17,715,028 of NC_136014.1, forward strand.
GTCTCCAGTCCACATGCGGAGTCGCTCCACCTCACGGTTCTGCCTAATGCTGCTGATGTTGTCCATCTCCTGAAGGACAGCCTCCGCAGTGCTACACACAGAGACACAGAAGAACACAGGGTCAAATCACAGAATATGACAACCTAAAGGCACCTTTACAAAAGTGCATCATGGGTGAATGTACTTCTGTGGGAGAGAACGAGACAATGCACTTCCCAAAGGGAACAGACAGCCAAAACAGTAACTAAAAGCAATGTCGATGCTTGAAATTCTCTGTTGGCCTGAATGGGTTGTGACTAACAGAAGGCAAGTCCTAAAGTAACCACAGAGAACGTTAGCTATTGGATGAAACTTTTATTTTGGAGAGGAAAATGCAGAAATCAGAGAAGCAGAAAGCGTGAGCAAGACGCTTCCTCCTGTCTCGTCTCGGCTCTTGCAGTGTTCCCTAATGCGCGTATTAATATTTCAAAATATAAAAGATTATAGCCTGATATTAGCATATAAAACTTTTCAAAACACAACTGTCGGCTTCACATTGACAATGATGGATTACCTTCACCAACCGAGACCATTTGGAACTGAATGGGAGTGAATGAGCCAGAGAGGTATGGCAAAACTGATTTAAAAATTCACACAATCAGTCACAATTAACATTAAAGGGATTGAAAAAGGAAAACCTCTAATCATGCTGGAATAGTCCTTTAAGCTGTTGCATGTTGACTCTACCTACTTTCCTGTTTCTCTTCTGTTTGAAGCCACATTCAAATATACAGTATATTATACCGAAGTCTGCGAAGAAAGTGGTGCGAGCGGTGGTGTCAGTGGTGTGTTAGCTAACTACCTGTTGACCAGCTGGTCAAACAACAGGCTCTGATTGAGGTGTTCAAATTGGCTCTTCTTCACCCTGCAACTCTTCTTCAGCTCCACATGGCCATTCATATGAGAGTGATCTCCCCCTCCTGTCTCCTCATCCCGGTGACTCATGTGGGCTACACCATCAACAAAAAACAGTAAGCAAATTAGGGATCAGATTCCTTAACAGCATGCTGCTACAATGCAACACTGTCCATGCATAGCTGTACATTTTTTAAAAAAGAATACATTTTAAAATGGAATTACCGTGCCCATTTTGCATTGTGCGAGAGGACAACCTGGAAATAAAACAGCAAAGTCGAAATATGTAAGGTCTGAACCAGAAGATTGCACACACATTAATCACACATAACACCCGTTGAGAGCTCAAGTTTGAGTCTGTCTGTTCCACTAATTACAGTACATGGCATGAGTAGGATGAGGACTGATTTGAGTACAATGAAATGATATTTAATGGCTTTAACATAATTGTCTTGAGACAATGTAATAACTCTGTCTGCCTGAGACAACGTAATAATGTACCAGTCTATCACCAAGTTCAATACTATACAATATTAACCACTGCAGTGTTATTCCACACATGGTTTCAAACTATTCACAAGTGAAATGGTAGCCACCAGCTGACCTGGTGCGGTAGGTGGGAATGTCCCAGCTGACCCTCTGGCCCTTGGTCTGAGGGGAGGGAGAGGTATCACTGGAGCTGGGGTCGGAGGTGATCTGCCTCCGCGCCCGCTTGGAGGGGGGGGACAACCGCGGGCTGCTGGGACTGCTCACATCACTGTTGGGCTCTTTCTGATGAACGGAAAGACACCACCAATTTAGAGAAAGAGAGAGAGAGAAATAAAGAAAGAGACAAACAAACAGGACATGCAAGAGACAGAAAAACGAGGACGCCAACGAGTATCCCAACCTTTCACAAAGACAACAACGAAAACAAAAATCACCCTGTCACTCATCTTACAATTCCAGGATAATAAAAAGTAAGCATGACCAAACTGTTGAGCCAACACAAGGAATCAAGTGGTAAAGTCAAACCCATAATAGCATAAAAGGACTTCAAGGACGGAAGAAAGCAAGAACAAATTAATGACACCAACTGAGGAAGCCGGAGCAGAGTAACAGGACGAGATAAGACAGTTGGTACCAAACTCCTCAATGCATTCTCTGAATCATAACTGAATGAGCAACATCAACCAGACATATGCCCTTGATGCTCATGCCCTTCACAGCTTAACTTCCCTGCTGATATGAGAGCATATCTCACTGTTGTCATAGGCAACTGTCCGCAATGCCTGCAGAGGGGTTTGTCTGACTGGCTGAATAGACGCAGACAGACTGAAAAAACGCAAGGTGTACCAAACATCAATGAACACACATACACAGAGGTGGCCTGATAGGCACACCCTGGTCCTTGGAACCATTCCTCCTTCAATTCCAACTACTGTCACAAAAATGCAGGTCAGTTTTAGAAACATGTTTAGGACTATACAAAACGTCTAAACACAATAAACTGTTACAAAGGGGGTTTGCTACAAAGAATCTGAAATCCTGAAAAAAAACACTAAGTGGGAGTTGTGTCATTCTACAGCCTTTCAATCATCTCTTATTTGCCATCAATTAGCCTGGCTTGCCATTCAATGGACTGGACATAAGCCATTAAAGACCCAAATTTCTTGAGTGCTTGAACCACAATTCAGCAGCCAAAATAGAAACCCTTGCCAAACAGCCCATTAAAACTCAAGAATTCGCCAATCACTTACAATAAATTATCTGATCCCGAAATAATATTGTCGGACCGTGTTAAGTGGTGTAATAATCAAAACAACTGAAAAAAACAGTCTCTTGCCTTGCATAATCTCAGTGTTTACATTTGAGATTCAATAGACAAAGACTGTCAGGCAGCTTGTAGGTCAGAGGATCAGAGAAAAATGGAAAGCCACCTAGGAGGTGTATATTTTGAATAAGTGAAAAAAACAGGCTTTTCTACACCCGTATTGTAAATAACGTGTAGGGGTCTTTGGGATATTAACAACAGAAAGTTCACCAAGTTCAAGCTTGCTAAATACAGGACGTGAGCCAGCCAACTGTTGTGAACCTGCGACTCCCTTCCCCCACAGTAAGCTAGCTGACCAGCTAGCTACAGCCTACTAACGCTAGCTTAACTAACGTTAAATCTCTTAACATCTTTGCAAATAATAACCTTAATACACTCAGGGTGACGGCATAAGATAATGCCAACAGCCTCACGTCAAAATCACCTTGACCATACTTGGGGCGTTAATTTGTAAAGACAATGGCACAACAAGCCAGCCGGGCAAAAATTGCCAAACACAAAGGGAACTCAAGTTGGAGCTAGCCACGAGTTAACGGGGCTAGCCTACAAATTGACAGCTTTACAACGCATTCAACGCAAATGGCACGCATATGAATCAATGCATTCAATGCTTTTATTATTTGTCTGCTTGATTCAGTCGGTGTCAAGTCCAGTGTAGGTCGTTTTTGTTGTGAATAATACACTGTTGGAGCACCTAGAGGCCACAGCTATAGCTATACCTAGCCACTTAGCATAGCCAGCTAGCTCGCCGGCAAAGAAAAGAACCCGGCTCTTAGCTTACATGTTCCTCAGAGTTTGGGTCATTTCTCGCCGACGACCTAGTCCTTGAAGAGATGAATGGGCTGCTAGGCACCGGCCGTGAGCTCTTTCTTGTGTTCACCATGTTTTATCCTCTTGTCTGCCCTTACTGAATCTCTCTATCCAGCTCCAAACACTGCCTCAGTGAGTGCAGCATCGAGGCGCCATTTCTCTCTTTCTCTGTGTCGCTCCGGTCTGCTGTCAGCAGCAGGTCCAGATCCGCCACGATAATAGAGGTGGATGTGGATCTGCTTGGCAGGTGCATTAATTTTGCTGACTGGACTCTTACGACAAATAACTATAGTAATCTTCTAAAAATAACTTAAGAAGAATACAATATAATATCACAAAGATCATACAAATAATTATGTTATTATTTTTCACTATATAATATTATGTGGAACCATATACACTGCCATTAAGATCACTAAGTACTGTCCAATAAGTATCACAGACACACTATGAGTCCCTAAAGGAATACAGGAATGCCATGTAAAAAAAATAAAAATAAAAAAAATACTATAAAGCACAAGGGGTATATAAACTCACTAGTGAGTACAGACTGTCCCTGCATGTAGTTATTGAAGTTATTCAGTTGTTGATGTGACACTCCCCACCCCTGCTGATGTCAACATTATTGCTCATTACCTCAAAACGTTTTCTTTGCCATTTTGGGGTTGCCACATCTGGGGAACTTGTAACCAATAAAGATGACATGAATGTGTAGTGTGCGCCAGGGACTCACAAACTGTTTTATGTCAAGGATACCTTTAACCCATAGACACCCAACTGCCAGAGGTTTTGTCCCAGAGATCCAAATCTAAGAAGGTTTTTGTTGTCTGTCTGTAGTGCAAGTGGGGCTATAACAGTGGAAAGTTTGTTTGAAAATTAAACTAAACCTCAATTTGCTGAGGACTCCCTGTGATCCCCTCAATGGCCCCTGGGGGTCCCTGGAGTCTGGGAACCACTGGTGTACCCCACTACTTTGGTTCCAACTCATACCTGTGTGTGTGTGTGTGTGTGTGTGTGTGTGTGTGTGTGTGTGTATGTGTGTGTGTGTGTGTGTGTGTGTGTGTGTGTGTGTGTGTGTGTACTATTTCTGGCTTGACCGGAGATGCAACTGAGCAAGCCATCTGTTTCAGGTTTTAGTTTCTGTGTTTAAGCTTTATCAAAACTAGGCTATATTTTTCCCCCATAATTTTTAAGCCCTGTTAATTTCTCATAATCCAGCCATAGCCTAGTGCAGCAGAGAGTAAAGAGAATAGGCTATTTTATCATTTAGCTTATTCTTAACTTCTCACAAAGGCATGTTTGCAAGTGATGCAACAGTCCTATCAGTCTATAAAAATCAAGACCTACAACTAGACATAAAACAACAACTTTTCTATTTTACATTTTACAACCATTTTAGGTTGTAAAATGTAAAATAGAAAAGGTTTGTATCCTAGAGTTTTCTTTTTTTAATTTAATCACCAAATTGAGTTATAACCAGTCACATAGCCTAAGTCCACCACTGATTTCAGTGTTCAATTGCTGGGGCAGGTGTGCTTGTGATACAGTAGATAATTTCTGGGGGCAACGTAAATGGACAAGCACCAGGCAACAACGGTGAGGCAACTCTTTCGGCAATATTGCCCATATAGGTTGTCCAAAAGATTGCTTTTAGCACAGCCTTACTTCGGCTATATAGCCTATTATACATGAGTCTCATGCAGCCCTTATTTGTAGCCTATACCTATTTAAATGTTTGAGGAATAACCTATTAGGCTATCGGAATTATATTATTGGGAATTATTAGGAATTAGGCTATATTATTTTATTAGAAGTATTACAGTGATACCATAGGAGATAAAAAAAACAACAACAAAAAAAAACAACAACCATAAAGTAGTTACATGGTCACTATGAACTCACTGTAGGCTACCACAGATTTCTATAGAAATTTTAGGCTACAGGAATATAAAATTTTACGTCGGGGCTCATGACAATATAATTAGGCAATTTTCAGTTAATTTTTTTCTAAACATCCTCATTCTGTTCCTTTTTAAAAAAAAAAACGATATGAGACAATTATGTCCAATCTGCCAGTGCCTATTCGGATTTAAGGCAACGTTGCCTACATTGGCAACAGCATTGCCTCCATACTAAAGTTGCCGATGTAAATTTGGTTATTTGAACCGCAGGAGAGTGTTGCTGAGCTCAGCAACTTTTCAGTTTCATCGCGGCAGTTGGAGCGCACTGACGGCACTGCTTACGTCACACATATTGCTCAGCAGAAGAGCTGCTGCCTTAAACTTATGGCTGCAGATGTGTAGCCCCGGATTTACCGAGAAAATACGAACTGGTAAAGCAGTATTTGACCTTAACGTTAATACGGGCATGCAAAGGAGCGTCTCTTGTGTGTGTGTGTATGTGTGATCCGTTTGTGATGCGTAGGCCTTTATCGTTATATGCGCGACTGGGCATGCTGACGCCCACTTATGTAATTACAGGCTCCTTGGTTGTTTATCAATGTGATAAGCTATGTCGTACAAAAAATGTTGAGAAATTTAAGGCATTGCTTTTATCAATGTAACATACTGGCCTTGTAAATGTGAAGAGCAGAATAAATTCACATCGAAATTGTAGGCCTAATAATATGATCTCCATCAAAACGTGTGTTCTCAAGGATTGATGTAGGCTGTGATCGGTCCCATCATGTCGTTTGCTACGCACACGATTTTGGAGGTCCAATCTGTCATATGTTCCTATTCTTTAGATGGAAAACACAGAACGTCATGAAAGACATAGACACTGTAGGGAGTGAGAAAGATGAAAACTGGTGAGTTAAAACAATGTTGTTCCATATTATTTGGCCTAATTGGTCGATTGTGGCATATTTTATGATGGACCTGAATGTAAGTCCATAGGTGGGTATAGCATAATATTATTTAATCTCTGTATCCAAGAAAGCCCATGCTTTGCAAGGACTAGTGAGCCCTTAAAAGGAATTCCCATATGTTTATCCTATGATTTGTGATAATCAATAGTTGTGAAAATAAACATTTCTCTCACACAGCCAGGAGAGCTACAACTCAAACCTTTGATGTGATCTAGTATAAAGTCTGCAGCTTCTCTACTGAGAAATTAATTTGGGTGGAAGGTAAAGGTGTATAGGGGAGCACAACGTTTTAGTTTTTTTCTTTTAGTACATTTTCAGACCTGACTACCACAAAATAATAATAATCATTTGGGTATAAGAGCTCAAACCCATTGCCCTGTATAATCAGTCTTGTGTTCGTTGGCTGAATTACAAGCCATAAAATTAAGTAATCAACTTGCCTATTTCATAAAGGGTTTGTGGTGGAGAAAATGAGGAAGCGGAGGAGGCTCCAATAAGGCGTAGCTTCTCAGTGGAAGACCTCCTCGACGAGGTGGAGAAGATCTGCAATGACGCCTCAGGGTCTTCAAAGGTCAGAGGGGAATTCACTCAGTCAAGTCTCTACAATTGACATTTTGCTGCTGTCACATTCAAACATCATTATCTCCATAGACTAAGCTCCCTAGGAATTAGACTTTGTATTTTCTAATTGCTGTCCATGTAACTTTTGAAATGACAGTGTGTTTTACATGGGTTTCATGGGTCCTTGGGTCATGACATTAATTCAGCACAAAGAGGATGGTAAACTTGCAATGTGAGAATCAATGAAGATAGATAGATAGATAAACACATAAATAAAAAAAAATGGAGTGGAATGAGGTTTTCACAAGACAGCAGGGAAATACATTTAGGCTGACGTCTTAGGAATTTGAGAGATGCTGTTAGGCAGAGTGAGTTCAGCACATGCAAGGTTCAATGCTAGGGCTCACTGCAGTATTCTGTGTTCCAGGTTGAGATGGTGGTGAGGCTGTGGAAGGACGGCTTCACTGTGAACGATGAGGAGTTTCGCAGCTACTCCATACCAGAGAACCAAGACTTCCTGGAGGCTATTAAAAGGGGGTGAGTTTAATTGTCCAATCCAGACGTTTCTAAGTATATTAAAGGTGAGAGTAAGATTTTACTGTCCCCGAGCACAAAATGACCATAATATATCTGCAGGGTTGTTGATCAATACCAAGATAGATAGATAGATAGATATAATTTTATTTATGTGTCACTCCTCAACATACAGGTCAAACAGAGCAACAAACACAGTACCCCAATAAAAAAGGAGGTTGAGGACCACTCATTTAGAGTTATGAGACACAGGCTAAAAATAATACACATAAAAAAATACTAGAATATACGTATATATATACATATGTATATATATATATATACATACACACAAATATACACACACATAAGTACATACATTCGTACAGATACATTGATACACATATACATACATACACACACACACGGAAAATAGAGGTCATATTACACACACAAACACAAAGAATATAAAACAATCTTAGTATTGCATTATAAAATTTAGACACTCATGAATGAACGTCTTCTGTTAAGGATGAGGTGGCAAGCTTTGGCACATTCGTTGATACAGTATTTACCAGCTAAAGCTACGCACAATTTATTTAAATCATTGTACTCATTAAAATTTGCAACATGGTTTGAAAGTTGAAAAAATAATTCAGAACGAATGTCTGTATAGAGTTCACAGTGTAAGAGTACATGGGCTTCTGATTCAATAGAAGCATTATTACACAGGACACAGAACCGTCTATCGGCTGGGTGTTTGTGTACCTACCAGTTTCTATAGCTAAAGGTGCAACTCCACATCTGAATTTAGCAAAGGCGCTTCTGTGCTGCCTTGATAAGATACTTTGTACATATGGCTCTGTATCAAAAGCACTTTTAAATAGGCAATAAGTGCGCAGTTTGTTACCCTCAGTTTTATTTATTAACTGAAACCATTTCTGTTCATCACTCTCTGACACTGCAATGTCAAAATTCTTTAAGTCATTTCTTGAATAGACTATATCTGTGCAGGCAAGGTGGGACATATGCAAGGAGCTAAAAAAAGTTCTCACAGTGTACATATAATTTTTTACATTAGTCAATTGGGAAGCCCACAGAAACACACGTTTACAGAGTCGACTATCAGGCATGCTACAAAGCCTCTGCCAATTCTTTTTTTTTTGACCAAATTTTTATTAATTTTCAATGAAAAACTGCAGACATACTATCAGTTAAAAAGGTAAGCATAACATAGCAGAAATATGATGTGCAAAAGAGGTTGACATTTTATACTAAGTACAGCTTAGAAAAAAATAAATAAATAAATAAAAATAACAAATTAAAAATAGTAATAGACAGAAATTAAAATAAATAAATTATACAATTCTAATAATAATAATATTGGCAAAATAAAAATGTATATATATTGAAATGGATCTGTTGGTGATCAGGGCACCTGGACGACTGCCTTACATTGGCCCAAACCATCTCCCAGTCAAAATCTGGCTCCAGATCAGGGATATCAGCTCGCCAAATAGAGTCTAGCGACAAGGGAAAATACATTTTCTCTAATATGTAACCATAGACTTTAGTGACCAGCCCTCTTGTGCCCCCAACCCCACATAATACTTTGAGCAGTGGATGCGCTTTAAGCGGAGCATGCCAAGGGACCCCGTAGGTCTTCATGGCAGTCCTTAATTGCAAATAAAAGTAAAAAGTGGAATGCTGTAAATTAAACTGAATAGACAAATCCTCAAAAGAATGCAGGCCATCGTCTCCAAAAATGTGCTTAAGTTTGCGAATACCCCTATCGTACCATTGACGACATTGACCAAATTTAATGGGCCGCTTGCCAATCAACAACCCATCATTATTGAAGATAGGAGAACATGGATTCCAGTTAGATGACACACCACACACTTTCGCTGCTGCCCTCCAAACCACAATCAGCTGAGATATAATTGGGCCAAAGCGATGTTTGCATTGGCTTGCGGTTGTGTTGGAGAACAACACTTCGTCCAATTTTAATGGGAGTACCAAGTTCTCCCTAGAGCTCGCTATGCAACCTCAACCATGTCATTGTACCAGCTGGCCAGAGGACGGAGTGTGAAGGCCCAGTAATACAACTTAAAATTAGGGAGGGAAAGCCCCCCCGCCAATCTGTCACGCTGTGTTGTAGATAGTTTGAGACGAGGGCGCTTTCCTCTCCAAACAAATTTTGTAATTGCTGACTGCAGTCTGTCCCAAAAACGGGGTGGAGGTGGTAGGGGCAGCACTGAGCTAACATAATTGATCCGGGGAAGCACATTCATTTTAATGATTGAAACCTGAGATCTGAGAGAGTTCTATCAAAATCACGGGTGACTTTAGTCAGGGAGTCCTCAAAGTTGGTTTTAGCAATGGTCTGCAGTGATGAAAAAATCTCAATACCCAGATATTTAAAGTGGTTGACCACTGGTATAACCGAGGGCAATGTCAAACATCTCATGGGTTCATTCAGGGGTAAAAGTGCTGACTTTGCCCAATTTATCTTATAACCCGATATGTTACTGAACTTTCCAAAGACAGACAATATGTTAGGGATTGACTGTTGGGCATTGTCAACATAGAGCAGGACGTCATCCGCATACAATGATATGTGATGTCGGGACCCGGATATGGTGATGGGTGTGATAGCATTATCCTGGCGTATTGTCTGGGCCAGAGGTTCCAGAGATAGTACAAAGAGCAGCGGACTTAGCGGGCAGCCGTGCCTGGAGCCCCTGGCTACGTTAAATAAAGAGGAGCAAATCCTGCCCGTCAATACCATTGCAGTTGGGTTTGCATACAACAACCTAACCATGTGTATGAAGGTGGCCCCGAGGCCCATAGCCTCCAACACTGACCAGAGGTACTGCCACTCCAGGTGGTCAAACGCCTTCATGGCATCTAGCGAGAGCACCACTGCAGTAACCTCCTGACATTATCCGATGCCAGCCTGGATCTGACAAAGCCAGTCTGGTCACAATGAACGAGTCTGGTCATAAAAGGTTGGAGTCGGAGCGCAAGAGTTTTTGCGTAAATTTTGATATCAGCATTCAGGAGGGACAGAGGCCTATAATTTGCACATTCTGTCTGGTCTTTATCTTTTTTAAGCAGGAGTGAAATTATGGCAATATTTACGTCTCTTGAGAATGATCCCTTATCTAGTGAGAATTGAATCATGTCCAAAAGTAATGGGCCCAGACTGTCCCAGAAGGTGGTGTAAAATTCTGGGGGGATACCATCCAAACTGGGGGATTTACCTCTACGCATGTCCTGTGCTGCCTCCCTAAGCTCTTCAATGGTGATAGGAACATTCAGTGAAGACGAATCTTCCTCTGACAGCTTAGGCAATCAAATGTTGCCCAGAAGGTCATCACATGTGCTCCTGTCATGGACGACCTCCGAGCTATATAGGTCAGCGTAGAAGCTACGGAACGTTGTGTTAACCTGCGTCGGATCAGAAAGAATACAACCATTACTTGCTCTAATGACGGTGATGTGTGATAGATGCTCATTGGCCCTCAGCCTCAAAGCAAGTAAATGGCTGGGCCTGGCTCCATTAAAGTAATAATTCTGCCGTGTTCTGTGTATGTAAAATTCTGCACGTTGTTTAAGGATAGCATTTATCTCTTTTTTAACTAGCTCACGCTGAAGAGCAACACCATCATCACAATTACATTGTAACGAATCGTCCAAGTCCGCGAACTCAGACTCCAGCATAGCAAGCCTCCAGCAAGCCTGGCTGATCTAATTTTCTTAAGGGTGGACGCGTAAAGTGTAGCGTTGTTTCTGATGAAACCCTTTGTAGCATCCCTTGGGTCATCAACAGAGCCTTTATTAACGTTAAGGAAGTCTTTTAGTTGGGCCTTAAACTGGGACTTACGAACGTACGAAGCGCCACCTAGGGGCTCGTGATGGGGCGGCACGTAATGAAGCCAGGCAAACCACTGCCTTATGATCAGAGAGGGTAACAGGCAACAGTCCCACATCCTTAATTTTATGGAATATGTCCTTAGAGGCAAGAATGAAGTCAATTCATGAAAAGCTTTTATGTCTTGCTGATAGGTGGGCCAATATTAGAGGAAATACGGTAAGAGGATGGATATTTTTTCCTTATCTATACAGACACCCTTACCTAAGGCTCTGATTGACATAGATCATTTATGTACATAGAACACAGAATGGGGGATAAAATACAGCCTTGTTTTACTCCAATATCAACTGAGAACCAGTCTGTAAGACAGCCATTGACATGGACACAACACTTCACCTTTTCATACATAGCAATAAGACAATTCAAGATGTTGCCATTTAGGCCCAGTAATGACAGTTTATCCCAGAGCAAGTTCCGGTCAATATGGTCAAAAGCTTTAGAGAAATCAATGAAGGAGCAGAAAGTTGGCTTCTTTAGCTTCTTCCTAGAGTCTATAATTGTGGTTAAGGTGACAATGTGATCCAGACAACTCTGTGTCTTTCTGAACCCATTTTGTTCATCTGCTATGATGTTGTTAGACTTGGCCCATTCAGAGATGCGATTAAATAACACACAACAGAACAGCTTATACACAGCAGAGGTCAAAGTAATGCAAAGTAATTTCCCCCAGCTTTAGGGATGGAATTGATGATCCCATGTTTCCACATCTCTGGGGTCACACCGTGTAGAAAACAATGATTAAAAAGCTTATGCAGGATATTCAGTGCATTACCATTTTTCAGCACATCAATTGGTAACCTATCGTAGCCATAAGCTTTACCTTTCTTAGCTGTTTGAAGAACTTTTACAATCTCATACTCACTAATGACTGCAAGGCACTGAGATTTCTAGCTCTCAAAACCTCACTTTCAAATAACAAAGCAGTATTATTATTACACTATTTTTCATTGTGATATATTTACGTTTGGCAAATATATACATTTGAAATACTGTATAAATTCTGTTGGATTTCTGCTCTAATTACCTTGCTTCCTCCTTCTATTGTGAAAATGTGACATTAGCATTTCTATCCATTACAGGCCGCTGTAAACAGCTTTTTACAGCTTCACAATACACTTAAAACTTATATGTAGCAGTAACATACTGTTGATCAATCAGTCAAACCCATTGGTCCCCAGAGGGAAATTGGTAGTAAGGAAGATGTCCCACCTAAAGACCACAACCAGGCGACATTAAACACACAAAGCATAACGCTCATTAGTGCTCATTTGTCATATTGATTTACCTGAAGCCTGGTCTTTAATGTGTCCCAGGGAGCTTCCGGCAGAGTGGGAAAGTAGAGCAGAAGAGGAGGAATTGGAGATCAATGTGGAGGATCTGACAGAGGAAACGTATGTTCCCAGGAAGAAGACCTTTCACCCCTTCAGCGGCCGAGGGTATCGGCTCGGCAGGTGAGACGACATGGCTGCTGGAAATACTCATCAATGAGACCATTAACAAGTGGAGAGTTTCATTTTTAAAAGCTGTACATGTATGATGAATCACAGGTGATTTTACCCTCATGAACATAATTATTTTGTATGCAATCATCTTACAATGAGTCATAAATTGAAGCGGAACTAATGCTTGTCGAGTGGTGAATGTCTCATTATGGGATGAAACTCTTCAAATCTACTGTAAGAAGATGCTGTCCTATTTTATACCAGTAGGTGTCCCTCTAAATCCAGGTATCTATAAAACTCACAGGCATATTTGAGAGGACAGTCAACCTGATGTATTGAGAGCTTTAGTGTTTTCAAAGTTTCACTGTGTGAATACAAAATTATCCAGCGAGTCCAAACTCACAGCATATCTAAAATTCTTCTGTGAGACTTTGCCTCACCACAGCTATGTAGGCAGCGAGCAAAATGAGGGAATACATAAAGGATCTACTGTACATCCTTCTAACTGGTTAATCTGTGTCTGTCCGCTCCCAGTGTTGCGCCCAGAGTGGTGGCCAGATCACCATCTGTGCACGAGGATGGAGAATCTCTTCCTATTCCCATGGTAACACTGGACCACGCCCTCCCTGTCACCTCCCTGCAGATCTGGTTGGCTGACGGCAGGAGATTGGTGCAGAGGTTTAACCTATCACATCGGTGTGTACCACACTGTCAAGGCTAAAACAAATGATTATACATCTGACCCCAACAGCTAAGCCATCAAGTAATATCTATGTGTGTAAACAAATAAATAACTATTCTGTGTGAGGAATATTTCATCGCTATCTGTGGTCTCTGCAAATCCCGTAATCTCAAGCATCGTAGTGAAGAACTAGTTCAAGGGATGACAAAAGATTTTGGTTTCTAGGGAGGGAGGGGTCTTTGTTTGGAGATTACATAATGCTTCATCCCAGTGTGGTAGAGCTGAAGGCCCGTGTAGTGCAGCATGGTACATGTTATTCCCCCCACCACAGTGCATGGGCCTGCAGAAAACATAATCTGAGAGGTAGCAGCGGAGTGGATCTATAAAATCCCTAGAGAGGGATTGCGTAACTCAGATGCAGCATTTATATAACAGGGTTAGTGGCTGAGGGATAGAAGACTGAACCCCTCCAACCCTCGGCTGGTGCGAGTGTGTGAGCAGTGGAGCCGCCATAGGATCTCTTGTATATGTTGGGTTGTAGTAAATAATAGATGATGTTGCTAGTATGCTGGTTTAGAGAGAAATCATGTGTAGCTGATGGAGAGTAGAGTATTTTGGCTGGGAATGCTTTGCCAGTGAAAATGAACAAACGTGTTCAGTTGTGAATATTTACGTCTTTGTTTTCTGTTTTCTTTCTTTCATTCTTACTTTAAATTCATTGTTTGTTTGTTTCTTTCGTTCTCTGTATGTTAGGGTCAGTGATGTTCAAGATTTCGTGGCACGCTGCCAGAGGACCTGCCCCCCTTTCGTCCTGACGACATCCCTTCCTTGCCGAGAGCTGAGCGAGGAAGAGTTGAGTCTAGAGGAGGCGGACTTGGCCAACGCCGTCATTGTCCAGAGACCCCTGAACCCACAGGCTCCCTTTGGACACTCCTGACCAATAGGGCCCCCTCAATTTACATGATACACCTCTTTTCCCCCGCTGACACCCCATCATCGCCTGCAAAATCCCGGGCCAGTCCCAAGGCCTTCTGTACCTTACCTCCTTCCCCGATTCAACAATGCGCGCTGCACTTGAGGCCGTTCCACTGAAATTTCCCCCTGCATTCATGTCTGTGTAGGATTATCTACACTACCTCTGGCCAGTCTTACGGAGACATCTTCAGTTAGTTACGCACATCTCCGCCGCCGCAGATGCTGCTGAGGTCCCGTTGTCACTGCTTGACTTTGTCCTCTTCCTCTGGAGGACAATGTTTACCTGCCAACTCGGCTCCCTGTAACCGCCGAAGAACTCTCAAGGCAAACCAGCGCTGCCCCCATGCAGATGGACATCCAAGTGTGTCCATCTGTTTTTCAGCCTGGCCTGCCACATGTATCTACCCTACACCCACCCCACCCACACACACCCACCCACCCACCCACCCATCCACCCCACCCCCCCACCACCACTTGCCAACTCTTCAAACTTCAAGTCTTCCCAAACTGTGAACACCAGTTTGTCTGCACTATTTACAGTGAAAGCAAGGGGCTCTAATAGTTACGTTTGTATCTAAAGGATTACATTTGTATTTAATGACCATATAATATATAATGTTTTGTTTGCATATAATGATTATCTCTGTATTATTAAGCGGGCGCAAAGACAAAAAGATGACAACTCGTTATTTATGTTGATGTTTGGCCTGACTATTTAGGCTTGTCAGATGTTTTGTCATTTATCAGCATATCGTGAACATTTGCCTGCATTTTGGGGGGAGGTTTAATTTAACATGTATATTGTCTCATTTGAACTGCATCCTTTCAAGACATAACACTGAATAATCTACAATAAACATCCTCCTCAAAGTTCTGTGTATTTTTTATGTCCCGTCACCATGGTGCATGGTATGTGGGACATTATGTTGTGTCTGGGTGTGTGTAGACACATTCTTGTGAACACAATAACTCAAGAACAATGTATGATAGACACTTCATACTTACACCACAGGCTCTCCCTATATAAAGTAGATGGACTGATTCGATTTTGGCACACCTTGCTGCATAAATATGCAAATTAATGAAGAATAACTGATTTTCTTGATACTACTATAACTCCTTAATGCTTTAAGATTCAAAGTTCATATGTTATGCGAAGTCAAGCATGTGGACATAGAAATATTTCTAATTAATGCATTCATTAGCTCAATTAATGACCTCATTAGCATAGCTGGTTCTATTTAATATATCATGGTGATTATGGCGGGGCATCAGGCAGCCCAAGTGGCT
The DNA here is from genome assembly GCF_048128805.1 of Centroberyx gerrardi. Classification (NCBI taxonomy): domain Eukaryota; kingdom Metazoa; phylum Chordata; class Actinopteri; order Beryciformes; family Berycidae; genus Centroberyx; species Centroberyx gerrardi. Next base: position 17,730,817 of record NC_136014.1, read on the forward strand.
TTTGTCTTCTTATCTTCTTGCATTTGCCACATCTGTGTTGTCATTTCGGATTTTATGGTGACATAGATAAAGGAGAGAGGGAGGGGCCGGCGGTGTCAAAGAAGTCAACATTTAGAGGAACGATGGCTTCACAGTGGAGTTTTTCACCCACTCAGTTATGAAAAACATCTATGTGGTGGTATGAAGCCTAACCACACACTGATCATACCCTTCTGTCTCAGCACAGCACTCTCAGTCACTGGGAAGGAGAAATCGATTCCTTGACTACAAAATAAATCAAGAAGGGGGGGGAAAAAAGGGGGGAGACATTTTATGCGGATGGGGTGAAGCAGAGTTTAATCATGTAAGACTTCAGTTTTATCTTAGCAATTTTTCCACTTGAATGAGGCCACATACGTCTGTGTGTCTCCTTGCATGTGTGTGTGTGTGTGTGTGTGTGTGTGTGTGTGTGTGTGTGGACACGCGTGTGCCTTAGCATGAGTGTGTGCACGTGATTCTCCCTCTCCGAGCTCTCTGCCTGGCCTCGGGAAGAAGGCGAACACCATTATCCATCTTCAATATTTAAAGCAACAGAGGGGAGGGAATGCAGGACAAGAGACAGTGTGTATTTGCTCGTGGCTCAGGACTCCAGAGGAAGAGATGACAGCCTCGGGATTGGTCAAGGTCGAGGGAAGAAGCTCTTGCAGCAGCAGAGATGTCTTCAATAGCATAATACCCTCTGAAGAATTACCTTTCTGTGGAGCCACGCTGCACATTTAGGACTTTTATCTGGATGTGCTGGCTCCTGGCATCACTTGGTAGGCAGCCAGAGGGGGTCTGGCTAAAGAGCAAAAGAGGACACATTTCCTTTCTGCTACATATTTAATAAGGCTAAGCATGCATGGAATTACTTTTCCTTAGACTCTCACATTTCCTTTCAGAACAGCCCTTTTACCTGTGCGCCTGCCAACCTTTCATTTTGCACATTCCTCTTCACGCATTATCTGAAACATACCCATTCTAATGCAGGTCATATGCTTGACTTTTTCTATGGTAGTGCCCTTTTTCATTGTCAGTAAAGTGGTTTTGGTAGAGGGCTTTGAACGCTTGGAATTTATGGAGAGGTCTGGGTTCAGCAGTCAGGTCTCCCCGACATGTTTGTTGTCATACTCTGGAGGCAGGTTTACCCCGGGGAATAAGCATCCAGCAATGGATGGGATGCTGCTTAGACATGACAGTGAAGAGTACTTAGTGGGGAAAAGAAAGGCACTGAAAGCACCATAAGTTGAAGACTGTGAGTTTTCTTTTTTAGATTATATATTACTAACAGTATATTATAGTATAGTATGTTATAATAATACTATATGAGATTAAAAAAATACCATAAAGTACTACGCCACCACCATAAACTAACTATTGAGTGCCACAGACAGGAAGATAATAGCCTAATGATTTTTCAGTAGGGAAGGGCTGTATTGTATACCCGTCTAGAGCTGATGATGGTGATGATGATGATGATGATGATGATAATGATGATGATGATGAGAGTCTGACTCACTGATGCGTGAGACCCAGTGCGTGAGAACAATGGGCGGCTGCAGCAGTCCAACAGTCGCTGTCACGCACCGGCGGCACCTTCCCCTCTACCTGTTCCAGTTAATTCACTGTAAATCTGCGCGCCAGCCACAGAAGAAACCAAACTGCATTTTACACATTCCACCTGTACCACACCACATCCTCCCGTTCATGTCAACTGTCATTCATGTGGTGATAAACAATATTCGTGAGAAAAAAAAAAAAAAAAAAAAAGATCTAACACTTCTAACGCACGCAGGGTGTTCACATGGATGTGCCAGCAAAAAGGTAATTATGCTATCCTTTTTTTTTTAGCAGGATCACATCAAATGTAGAATATCTAAATATCATAGGAATATTATAGTGACACCACAGGAGATAAAAATAGCATCAAGTACGATTAGGTCACTATCTCACTACTGAGAATACCAGACACACTATAAGCCCCTGTGGGAAAATTCTAGGAACATTACAGTGATTTTTCGTTAGTTTATGCAATTCATGAACTGCGCTCCTCCCAAAAAAACACAATAAGCTGCAGTTTGATGTCAAAGCATCGTCTGTCATCTTATCTCGGAGGCCACAAAGCACAGATGCACATGCATAAATGCATGTAGGCTACTAATCCGCTGTGTCATGCGCCGCCGCGGCCGCTGCAGGGCGCAGTTCCGTCGCTGCAGCCTGAACCAGCGGAGAGGAGACGCGCAGACCAGAGCGGCTCCGTCCTCCGCAGTCTCCTTCTCATCCTGCCCGTCTGACTGGCACATCACCGCGCTGAAAAACTACTAACTGACTGACAGACTAACTGGCTGCTGCGCTGACAGCACCGGCTGCTTTTCCATCCACACGGGGTAAGACAGAATTTGTGTTTTTCTCATATTCATGTGTTTTTTTTTGTGCTTGAAGATTTACATCAGATGTGCAGAGTGTTTGTTGATGGAAGCACTTGCAGTAATAGTACGCTGAGGCAAGACAACATATTCCTAGACGGGACACCGTCACATCTGGACTCCTATCTTCCGGAATCACCTGGAAGGCACAGGCTTACTGTAAAAAGCTTAATATGGATTAAAGTAATGAAGAGAGTTGCAGTAAATTAACATTTAAGGATATTTAAAGATATTTACTAGTATGTAATTGATGGGTTGCCTAAGGTTGTGTGCTTGTGTGCGTGTGCGTGTGTGTGTGCGTGTGTGTGTGTGTGTGTGTGTGTGTGTGTGTGTGTGTGTGTGTGTGCATGTGCATCTGTCTGTGTGCACTTCTGCATTGGTCAGATTTATGTGTGTGTTTTTGTGCACAGGTCCATGTGTCCATGTGTGTATGTTAGAGAAAGAGAGAGTGGGTGTTTGTCTGTGTTCATATATGTTCCCATATGTGTGTGTGTGTGTGTGTGTTGTAGCATTTGTGCGTGCCTGCATTCATGTGCTTGTACATATATGTGGCAGTGTATGTGTTTGTGTGTGTGTGCATGCTGCCTATAATGTGTATGTATATGTGTGTGTGTGGCACCGCCTGTCTGACTTTGCCCTTCCCTCCTGGCCTCATTCCAGACCAGCACAGCATGTGAATGGCAGCAGAAAGCAGCAGAGTTGTCACAGAGGAGCAGGAGGAGCTCCCAGCCTCTGGACCCGTCACTCACACGCACACACACACCCGGAGTCAGAGCCACATCCAGTTTCACCCGCCGACACACACCACCCAGAGGCAGGCCACTCGCACTCTTGCTCACACACGGAGTCACAGTCACACTCACTTTAACGCTCACACACACACGCAGCCGCAGAAATACGGCGGCAGACTCACACACAGTCTCTCAGCCATGACCAAGGGAGAGAGGGGAGCGCAGGGCCAGGCGGGGAAGCTCATCAAGCCCCCCGACCCGCTGTTCACCAAAACCCCCCACCAGGTAAGGATCACACGTTTTCAGTGCTTCTTTTGTACTGTACTGCATGCTGTTATGTTGTCATCATATGTGTGAATAGCATTGTTTTTAATCACATGGCTGAGTCCCTTGTTTAGACCCCGGATGTGCAGTAAGACACATGCAAGCCGAATGTAAAGTGCAGCCTTATATTAACCAGGCTTTTGTGATGATTAGTGTGGACTAGTTTGGCTGTGTATGAATTAATCTGCGAACGGCTCTTGACAAGATTGGATGGAGAAAAAAAGGGGGGAAAGTGACGCTTATCTGACTGTGATTAATCAGCTTCATTGTTTCCTTGTGAGCTGTGAGCCCACAGAAATGTGATTCAATGCCTGGAAGTGGATTGTTTTCATTTGAGGAAGGTTTGTCCCATTGATGGGATGACCTGCTTGATGAAACGGGAGGATTGTTATCTTTGTCTGATCCCGATGATATCAGTGGGCTTTGGTGGTGAAGACATTTCTAATCATAGGCATTGTAGCAGCCAGGACAGTGGATACAGTAGGGGATGACTCCTTAAGTTCTTTTAGGTTTACGTTAGAACTGCATGGGATGATTGCCATTTGAGTGCAGGCAGGAGATAAGTCTGTGAAAGCAAGTGAGCTGTTTATGTGTGTGTGTGTGTGTGTGTGTGTGCGTGCGTCTGTGCATGTGTGTGTCGTGCCTGTGGAAGTATGTAAAGCCGTGTGCTCAGAGGAATAAATGGAATGCTTACTTATTGATGCTGTTCCAGAGCACATGGCCCCCAGGCAGCTAAGGCAAGGAAAATGAAGGAGAGCCAACATGGCGAATTGTCCCTTTATCAAGATAGCTAACGTATATACATACATCCAATATTGTTTCATGATAAATGGAATTGGAATGGAAGGGAAATGTAATGGCATTCCTTTAAGTCCCTCAGTGTATTTTGTATTTTGCTGTGTCATGTTAAGGTGCCCAAGAAACAGCACCGACACCACAGCATCTAACCTGTTCTGCAACTGGCTCATCCGTGCCAAACCTCTATGCCAATGTGTTGTGTGTTTTGTTTGACTTATGCCTCCATGGACTTCAGTAGGATGAGACTTGAGATGTGACACTTGACAGACCCTTGACAATGGCAGAAATCTTTCCTGAAGAAGATAAAAACATTTATCAAACAGACAAGAATCTTCTCTTTTGAATAAGCGCTGTTCGTCCCAAGTTGAGGGTATTATGCAATATTACCAGTATTACTGTTTTATGTATTACAGCAACGATGAATAAGTAGGCACACGACATTGCCACAGCATTTTTACTCTAGAAAAACTAGAACGTTGAGATGTGTTACAGAAGAAGGGCTGTCAGCATCTTCTCAAGTCTTGTGTGTAAGACACGTCCCATAAGGGTGGCTGAGTTTGTTCCCTGTGTGAATTATACATACTAAAGGGTAGATCCAGGCCTAGTTCCCAGCCAATAATGGGTCACCTACCACTGCGAGTCCCTCAAGTAGTGTGTCAGTCTGAGGCTGCACGTGCGCTCAGTGCCTTCTTCTATATTACCTTCATCTGCACTGACAGGAGGAACACTATGAGGAGAATTATGAAAGAAAGATGAAAGAAACCTTATAGCGTTCTATAGCAATTCTATACATCAAAGTACGCCTCTAGATTTTGGCGTCATTCTCTGGGAGTCTAGCCAGTGTCGCATGCCATGACACACGGATACTGTTGATGTGACTTCATGTTTACCACAACAGAGGTTTATTACTGTCATTTTAAACAGCCTGACAAAAACATCTTTTCCTTTCATATTCATAATCCATAATCTGAGGAATCTGAATAATCTGATGAAACCAGAACTAGTTTTATGACCCTGATACCAAACATTGTCTGAAAATCCTGCACAGAATAAACCTTTAAACTGCTTTATGCCTTCATTTTGACCAGCTTTACTTTCTGCATGCGTACATTCAGCATACACATCTCCTTTCATTCAGAGAACGCAGCTCAGCTGGCTAAAGAGTTTTTTTTTTTTTGGCACTCCTCCTTTCTTTGCATCACATATCGTCCTCAATCCTGATTTAAATTACTTGCTATGTAGTCCAGATATTTTTGTAATTATTTTTCGCCCAACAGCTAAGGATTCATTAACTTTAGAGATTAGTCTCATCTGTCCTTGTTCCTTGCTTGCTGACGGATTGAACTTTGCATTGAGCTGGTGTGTGTGTGCGTGTGTGTGTGTGTGTGTGTGTGTTTGCCCAGTTAGCTAGTGTGTCCAGACAACGGTAGAAGGGATATCCTGTTTATGTCTTTGATGATAACAACTCCGTAATGAAAGATTGAGAATAAGAGTTTGGAAGGAAAGAATAAGTGTTTAGAGAAAGAGAGAGAGAGAGAGAGGGAGAGATCTGCTGGGTGCACAGAGTATTTTTGCACATCATCAGTTAAGCAGCATTCTCCAGACACCAAAGACTTTGATTTTCTCTCCAATTAGGGATAATTGCAGTGAGAGTGGAAGAAGAGAGAGTTTTGAAGTCGGAACCGCCGCGCAGCCTTTACTTACCTCTGACCCGCTTGTCTCGCATTTGAATAATTACACAGCTCCCTCCTGGTAATTGTCATTCTTGAACCCATCGATGTTTTGATGGGGCGAAAAAAGGAGGAAGAGAAAAAGTAAGCCGGATAATAACAGTGTGCCGGTTGGTGCTGTGGTTCCTTTGGTGATTTCCTTCTTTCATAAACTCCTGAGGGGACTCGCTGTGGGCCAAGCCTGAGCGACTGGATGTGGAGTGACACTTTTTGCGTGTGTGTGTGTGTGCGTGTGACTGACTGTCTGTCGGCCTCTATGCAAACAACAAAGGTTACAGGGAGTGTATGAAGAGCTGAAGGGGGAGACAGGCATAGGTTGATATATATATATACAGTATATAAATATGTGTGTGTGTGTGTGTGTGCATGTTCCTTGAGACAGTCGTAAATATTGGGCTTCCTAGGCTGTGGTTTGTCTCCTTATTCATGTGTGAAGATGAAAGCCTGCGCCTCTCACTACACAGACATACACACACACAGACACATACACAGACACACACACACACACACACACTCAGAGTCACGTGCCTGATGGGTTTAGCAGGCTCCTCAGTGTGCCCCACTGTCTGCACAGATAGACCACAATGCAAACAGCCGGCAGGGGGTCTCCTTCTGATCCTCTGTCTCACACATCCACACTGACACACACACACACACACACACACATACACACACAATTTTAATACGAAAATCTTTCTTGGCCCACACCACAGAGAAATTCACCAGAGTACTGTCAGTTAAAGAGCGGAGAATATGGGGAGATTGATGATTTATATGTAGGGAGCGTAGGGTTGTGGTGGGGATGGAGTTTGTTTGTGTGTATGTGTGTGTGTGTGTGTGTGTGTGTGTGTGTAAGGGAGTAAGTTGGGAGGAAATGGAATTCTTGCGAAAACAGATGTATCACTGTGTATGTTCCGCATACTGCATAGCAAACGTAGTGCGACTCAGTTTCAGTTTGGTATGCACTGCTCTTCTTTACGTTTCTATATCAGTGAATCAGCCGTTCTGACAACAGCATGAACAAAGGAACGTTTTATTTTTGGAAACACCTGGAATGAAGTTCCAAATGATTCAGACCCTGAATGACATCATGGGAGTCACCATTATCTTTGAGTCATGATTCTTTTCTCATGGCGTATTTCTTTCGAGAGAGACACACCTTATTTCAAGTTTATGCGGTTGGGATGAGGTGTTTAGGCAAGAATTTGGTCAGTCTATGGCTAAAATAGCGTGCCCTTTTCTGAGCAAGGTATTCAATCTCTACCTCTGTAGAAATCATATCTTTTTACTGTGATAAATTGAAGTGAGGAAGACAAGTGAGTTGAAAGAAGTTCAGCACAGCATGAGACTGGATTTAAAGGGTTTCATTCCATCATTATTCATTCCATTCATCAATATCATATATCCATTGGATCTATTGGTATACATTCGTGTTATGTGCTAGTGTGTATGCATATTTTGGAAACTTGCAATTTAATAGTTGATTGAATCATGTATGCCTATTGGCTAATGGGGTGACACATTTCCTTGATACTCCTGATTTCCTCAATGCCTCAATTCCAAAATTACCCTCAATGTGTCTGATTAGGCTATAAACAAAATGTGTAGCTCATTATGACCTTAAAATAAAAAGATCTTTTTGCATCAAATCCATTGTCCTGAGTCTTAAGTGTGCAGTTACAGCCGTAGATATGTGGCATATTTTTGCTCTGGCCATATATATTGGAAATATTTTGCTACCTGAAATTCATCAGTCAATATTTCAAAAACACAGTCAATTCTGACCTCAAAAGCATTTCCATTTTGTAAGCAAACTTTTACTTTAACAGTAACCAGTTGTATGTTTCATGTCAGCAATCATTTTATCTCACTTTAGGATGAGACTCTTTGTTTGAGCCCTTGCAGTCAAGAAGCAGACTGAGCCACAGGTGAATCACGTCTTAATTCTAGTCTTCTTTCTCTCTCTCCCTTGTCGCCTCTGCCTTCACAGACTGACTTGAACCAGAAGTTGTCAGTATGCAGTAAGCTGTGTTTCGCCATCGGCGGAGCGCCCAAGGAGGTGGCTGCCAGCGCCACGGCCTTCTTCCTACAAATCTACCTGCTCGATGTCGCCCAGGTAACATGTTTGAAGGAATGATGGAGAGAGAATGAGCGAGAGTATGAGCATGTGTGTGTGTGTGTCTCTGTGTGTGCCTCCCTGTTCTTTGACCTATCAGCATGTATATGTTCGCATGCATGTGTATGTATGTGTATGTGAGTACTGTGCATGTGTGAGATGCTTGTGTGTGTTAAGTATGTGTACGCTCATGTGTGTTCGCTTGTTTTTAACCCCAGTCTGTCCCTCCTCCGCTCTGTAGATCAACCCCTTCCAGGCTTCCATGGTGCTGTTCATTGGTAAGGCCTGGGGTGCAGTGACCGACCCTATCGTCGGCTTCTTCATCACCAAGAGCAGATGGACCAAGATCGGCAGGCTCATGCCCTGGTGAGCTCTAAAAAACTGCTCACACTATAAAAAAAATGACTGTGTTTCAATATCACTGCTACTTCCTCTTCCTGTGTTCCTGTATTTCTACATCCCTGTATTCCTGTAAGTGACATTCAAATGTTTCTTTGGCTCACAGGTGATTTAAAGACCCAATGAAAATGGGATGCATGTGTTCCAGTTTCATTTGGTTCTCAAGCCAAAGAATGACCTGATTATTGCAGTCAAAAACCAATAATTATCCTTTAATTGTACAGTTCGTGACACTCCCTTTGATGTGCTATGCATATGTTTTAAAGGCGTGGGCTACTTTTGCCTTTTGCTGCCAGACAACAATAGAGAGGGAGGTAATTAACGTACCAGCATGCTGCCCAGTGACATTTTATTAAATTTATGTCACACTTCATTTCACATTGGGACATTGCCCGGCTTTTTGTTGTGCAAAATGTTGCTCAGTGTGTCACTACCTATTAGATAAACAGTTCATTGCACAGAAATGCAAGAATGGAGAATAAATTTGCCTATGAATACGTTTTTTTTGACAACATAGTTCAACATAGTTCTGTGATTATGTTCCAAATCTTTGTAAATGAGAAAAATAAATCTGTTTTGAACATTTTTCTAATATATATACACATAATGCAATTGCTAGCTTTTGTGTGAAATCTATTAGAGATTCCTTTTCATCAAGCAGAAAGACTGACATTGCCATCTGAATTTGTAGATATGATTGGTTTGATGGATTTATGATTCACTGGATGGGTGTAAATGCGAGGTTACGTTGTGATTAAACAACTCTCTATGATACTGCATTACATGAAGGTATTACCACAATTCCATTAATCACCATTTCCAAAGATGGCTCAAGCGGTCATGTGTGTGTGTGTGAGTGTATCTGTGTGTGTGTGTGTGTTTTCAAGATAAGCGTGTCCTGAACACATTGGCGTGACACCATTCACTTACTGTAATTACACAGTGAGTACCTAGCGGAGGGCCTGATGTGTGAGTGCCTAGTGCATTATAAGCCATAGATTACACACAAGCTGACAGTGCTGGAGGGGGACCAAGTCCACTGTGGCCAGCCAGCCACGCTCAGTAGCAGACAGATGCTGCTGGTAAATCAGCTTTGATTACCACTGGGAAGCTGTGTGTGTGTGTGTGTGTGTGTTTGGCGTGTTTATGCATCTGTATGTGTGCCTATTTGTGTGTGATGAGAATGCAAGACACTCCCTCAATTTCACCCCTTTGGAAAGCCCCCTTTGCCCATCCGGGCAGGAAGCGCTTATCCCCGCTGGCTGTGACATCAGCAGCCAGACATAAAGTGATCAGTATCTCCATCCTGAGTTGTTTAGGATGGAGTCATTCGGCCCAAAACACCCCCTTGGGTGCTGCTCTGTTCATTATGTTGTTATTATAGAGACCCACCGTACCAATGGCAAGAGGAACCTTGAGAAAACAATCTCATCTCCTACAAGACTGTCGCTGTTGGAGATAGCTTCTACTTAGTAAGGGTATACAGTATGTAGGTATTTAGACTATACCCGCCTGTTTTTCTGGATAAAATAGTGTATATACCCGCCTCAACTACCACTAGAGCACTGAACCCACCATATCAACAGAGAGAGGAGCTGTGAAAACACACTCTCACCTACAAGAACTTTGCCAAATCCCCTCCGCTCCATTGTCTGCCATCCAATTAACATGCTGTAAGTGTCCTGGACAAGTCAGGGAGGAGAGAATTCTATGTGCCATCCTCTTATCAGCCTGCTCTCCGTTAATTATGGTTGTGGAAATTATTGGGTCAGGTGTGCATGTGCGTGTGCGTGTGTGTGTGCGTATGTGTGTGTGTGTGCGAGTGTTTGAGCACGCGCGCTGATATACTCTGCCTTTGTTGCCTCTCTGCACACAACCATCTTGCAGAACATTCTAACTGTCCCATTCACCGGCCCGGGGGCCTTTCATCGCTCCCATGACCAACCACTCAATACTGCAGCACCAGCGTTGTCAGCCCCTTTTGTTTGAGCAAACAATCAGGAGGAGAGTGAGGGGGCGAGGCCGGCCTCTGTGGGTGGGCTGGACCATGCTAGAAATGACCGTTCCCTGCCTCTCTCTCTCTACCTCTTTCTCCCTCTTTCTCTCTGTTTCTCTCTCTGTTTATACTCATTCCTCCCTTTCTTGTCTGTGTCACGGTCTCTTTCTCTTACACTGAATCCTGGTGTGGAGCAGGCCAGGGGTCAGAGCCCTTGTTATTGAAGCGGGTGCGGTCAAACACCTAAGAGCCCAAGCATGTGAGAGGGGCGAAGTCAAATTTTGACACAGTCACCTGAATTCCATCAGTCCCTTTATTACCTGCGGATTGCGTTGGTGCAATGACTGTGCAACTCTTCTTCCAGGTTTGACCAAATAAGTCATAAGAATGAGATACGATTTTCCTTCCGTGAAATTCAGATTACTCACATGACAAATGACATGATTTGGTCTTTAAAGGAAATGAAGAGGGTGGATAATGTAGCGATGTTTACAGAGGAGTCATATTGTGGATCATCCACTTCCCTCCCTTTTTCTCTGTATTTTGAAATGCACAGCTGTTCCCTTTGACCATAATGATATGTAGCAGTTGTTTTCTTATGAATTATACATGGCCAACATATCACTCCAAGTCCCGAAAACAGCACAACACAGCAGAATCCCTCTGCTCCACGTTTGCTTGGTTTGCATCTGTGTGTTTGTGTGTTCGTGTTTGTTTGTGTGTGTGTGTGTGTGTGTGTGTGTGTGTTTGAGTGCGTATGTGCGGCTACATCTTTAAGTGCCTGGCTATGTGGGTTTGAAATATTGTGGTATTTCCCTGGTCTCCTGTCCCTCCACACAAGCCGGGACAGATTCCTGTCATACTCACAAGCACATAATCATTCACTAGTCTGCTAAGCCTCACAGTAATCTGCCAGAAATATGACCTGATTTTAACACTGTTATGAAAATTACATAACACAACTGCTGTCACCCCTTCTCTGTAAATGGTGGCGGCTGGCGACGGCTGTTTCTCTCTTTGAAACATGCGAGATAGCTTAGTGTCATAGAAAATGTTTTTTTTTTTCCAAACAAAGGTATCTCAGTTTTCAAATAAGTCCTAACTTTTTGAAAACTAGACCCAATATAGACTATTATTAGGCTAATTGTCATTGTTGACAGAATCTATATTTTGGAAACACTGAGTATAATTTTCAGGTCTTTTTCTTTTTACAAATCAAAATATTTGTGCGTTAAACCCTTCTGTGTGTCTATTGAATCCCATGTTTAGCCTGTAAGTCTAACCCAAAATGTGTTTGTGTTCTGCAGGATGGTGGGTTGCACTCCGTTTGTGGTGGTCTCCTACTTCTACCTCTGGTTCGTTCCTCCCTTCACCAACGGCAAGTTCATCTGGTACCTAGGCTTCTACTGCCTCTACCAAACCCTTATCACTGTAAGTATGAATCGCAATCAGAATCCCCTTCATGCGCCAAGTACATGAGCTGTTTATTTAATTTGAATTGGTGTACACATGCTTCTCACAGATAATTGGGCAGGACCTCACATTCAGTACAAGAGGGACAAGTGGGCAGCCAGGGACTAAAGCTACGATTGATGTAGTTCAAAGTCTACAAATAAGCATAAAGACAAAAACATTACATTACACGTTGGCAAAAATGCAGCAAACATTTTGAATATCAAAGTTTAAAGCGGTACTGCTGCCATTCCCATTCATCTCCTGCCAGATCTGTTTTTGTTGTTGTTTCTTAATAAGCAACTGAAAAAGTGCCTCCAACAGCTCCTGATAGGATTTACTCTTTGATTTGTAAGATGTGCAGGAGATTAGAGCCCAAAGACACCTTACCTCAAAGGGGAAGTGCAGTATTTATTTAGGTTTCCTTTTGTTACTACGGTCTAGACCATTCATCTCTCGCTCTCTGCTCTGCTCTGGGGCTAACCCATACAACATGTGCTACAGAGCGTGTAGACCGCCGTACCCACACTGCGGTGAGCTGTAATGGCATGTCATTCTAACTACTTGATAAGTATATGGTCAGTCCTGCCAGGAGCCTCTAGCTGGGTAAATGCTGGTTACCGCTTTTAGCCTCCCTTCATTGTCTCTTGATATGTGTGTGTGAAGCGAGCTGGGAACGGACAGCTGTTATCGCTCTGAGGGTTGCCGTCTGTAAACAGAGGCGAAAATACAGTGATATCTCACCCGTTCATATAATCAACTGGTCATGGGTTTCCATTAAACTGATTAGTTCTCATGTCCACCCCTATTGGACAGTTAAGCCCCGCTGGGCAGTTTCAATTCTATAAATGGTCGTTTCCAGCAAGGCCCCACAAATGACATGCTGTGCAGCACCAGTGCCTGAAGAAAAAGGCTGGGAGTCTTTCACGGCCGCATTTATTTTCGTCGCGGCTATGGACGCTCGGGTGGCCACAATGCTGACTGAGCTCTTGTGTAAATTACAAAGTGAAGGAAAGCTGGGTTTACTCGCCTATTCTCTGGGAGAGGTGGTGAGGCAGGGGAAAACAGAAGGCTGAGGTTTGCCAACATGGAAACTGCAGTGATTGCTATTGATATATATACATACAATATACTGTATGTATCTGCATTTTCACTGGAACCACCGGATAAAGGGCATCTGAAGGAACTGGGTCCAGGAACACAAAATGTAGTTCATTACAGATCACTGATGATCTGCTTAAAAGTCAATTATCAAACTGTGTTCACTTTCCCATTAGACTGAATAATGGCTCGTTTTTGTCACATGGTCAAATGATCATTATACTTCAACATAGGAAAGTAAGACTCTCAATTCTTGTCCTTTTCCTACCTTATGACAGTTCTTGTCACTGCTCGGCTCCTTTGGTATCTGTGCCAGATTTATTGTTTTTTCTTTGTGTTGCTCAAACCTCGACTGTGTCTCTCTGCTCCGCTGCAGTGCTTCCACGTGCCTTATTCTGCTCTCACCATGTTCCTGAGCACAGACCAGAAGGAACGAGACTCAGCCACCGCCTACCGTAGGTCTTTTAGTATGCATGAAGGACTTAAAAAATGCCTGCAATGTGACACACTGGATGAAATTTAAATCTTTGCTATTTCAATCGTTTTTGCAATTGCAGTTTTGTCTGTCGTGCATTTTTGTTCATATTAAAAATGTATCATCGCCTTTGAATTGTGGGAGCTCTATTCCTTTTTTCATGTTGTACTTGTTTTACTAGTGAGATGCCATATCTATTCATGTTTTTCATACTTTCATGTGCTTGTATGATGCCAGGAATGACTATGGAGGTGCTGGGCACGCTGGTGGGCGCTGCCATCCAGGGCCAGATTGTGGCCAGCGCTCACACTCTGAAGCACTGCCCTACTCACAACATGTCTGCCGGTTACCTCGGCAACAGCAGCGGGGCAGAGATCGTCAAGAGCCTGGTGCACTCCCAGGACTTCCTGTCACATGCCGTAAGTGTCACCGTGCCAACCTGAGCCCAGGTGCCGGCAAACTAGGCCACGGAGTTAGTTTGAAAATAACTTCACCTGGCATCAGCTATTCTCACTTAACTCGGAGCTGCGGTGTTTTCTCAAGGCGGTTCTCTTTGTTTGCTTTCGCTAAACATCCGAGGTAAAAAATAAAAGCAATGTCGAATGAAATGGAGGATTGTGCGACGTTGGGTTCTTGTTTGCAGACTGTCTAGAAGTCCCCGGCATCAAAATGGCTTCACGTTTTCTATAACCCATTGAAGGGACTGAAGGGAAAGGCGTCTGTTTGATATCTGAACCCAACATCCTGAGCCAGCTCCCTCTTCCTCTGACCACAAAGGGGGTTCCTCCCTCACATCAGACCCTTCAAAACCCTCGCCCCGCGTCGAGGGGTCTCTGCAATCTGTATGTCATTAAGCCTATTCATATCTCGCCCAGAACACTTGAAGGCAGACCCACACTCCAAATTCAATATGTTGGAAATATTCGTCTTTCACTTCAAGGCGTCTACAGCCTGAGTTAAACTTGGGCGTTAAGGAAACACAACATGATAGGACACATTCATATCCACACTGCAGCTTGCAGAGCTGTGAATAACCAGGATTGAGACAAGCCCACTGTTAAACCCCACTGTGAATCCATCATGGGACTTTTTGTGAAGATGAAACAAGCCAGAGCCCAAACTGTCCTGTGTTGGATTTGGTCGCACCGCAGCTATTCAGGGTTCAAATGGTTCTTTTCCAATGGATTTTGGGTGAACCCTATCGGGGCGACCGGCTCACCGCGCCAAACCCTCTGTAGCCACCCGCTAAATTCCTCCGTGGTCGCTGGTGAGGGTGGCACACCGTCTGGGCAAACTCAGCCAGCCCTCGGAAACAGGCAGCGTTTGATGTGAATAAATAATAATGAACCGCTGGGCTGAGCCGCATGGAAAAATAGCAAACAAGCTCAAGTTGTTTAAGGCAGAGCAGTTCCTGTTGGGGTACGGCATTAAACCTTTAAGGCTGTATTTTGGGATACAGATCAACTTGAGGTTTCTTCCTGTTTATGCTTTTATTTGTACAGTGAAATGTGCATGACGGAGTGTGCAGCTTATGCTGGTCTGAATTGCGGAAAACAACACAGAAAGTCAAACAAAACAACATGCACTGGTGGATGTCACATCAGAAGGCAATTTTAATAGGGAAGAACTGAAGAGTTTTGTTTCAAAATGAGATTATTCATAAAAACTGACACCTTCTCTGGCAATTTGTTTCCAAAATGGATATATATATCATTTTGGAATGAAATGCTTCAATTTTTGAAGCAATTGAGAGCATTATGAATTAAAGATTAAGGAAGGGCTCAGAATAGAAGGGGATGTGCCGCCTGTGTAAGCAGAGAAGAAGAGATGGATTGATGTAGACTATATATTTGTTCTTTTTCTCCCTCTGCAGAAGGAAGTGTATATGATAGCTGCTGGCGTTATAGGAGGAGTGTTCCTCATCTGCACCGTGGTGATGTTCCTGGGAGTCAAAGAGAGAGATGGTGAGACTTTATGTGAGTGCATGCGTAATTTTATTTTGCGTGTATGTGTGGGCATGTGGACATTTGTGGACTTTTTCTCAGTTGCCTCACTGGCTATCTTAAAGGAAATCCTGTATACATGTGTCCCATTTCCCATTTTGGGTCTATATAATTCACATTCTGGTTGTGGAGGAATGCGTGACGTCTCTACCCTAAACACAAACATGCGTGAGTGTAATAGCCCATATGGAAAAAAAATAAAAATCACGCATACTTCAGAATATGTTTAGGGATGTGTTTCAAAATATACAAGAATTAGGCAAAATGTATTTGTGTGTATAGATTCGCATTCACTTGGCACTCAAAAAATATTTTGAGGCCAGAATGTAAGCTAAATCAACAACTTTCACGTTCCATGGCGATGAAGCGCTATTCTATTCTATTCTATTCTATTCTATTCTATTCTATTCTATTCTATCCTCCCCTGTACTTAGCTAAGGCCGAGATGATTAAAGAGGGTGACAGTGAACCTCTGTATCTCTAGTACTCTCACAGTGAGAGTGTCATTGAACTGCTGCTGGTGGATCTGTCAATGTTGGTTCTCCTTCTCTCTGTTCTTTATTACACTGTAAATGACAATAGTCAATGGGACAAACAGAGCGTCCACTGCAATGCAGGGACTGTTCTAGGATTGCCAGTGAGCAAATCCTCTCCTTAGTAAGAGGAATCTATAGCCTTTCTCTTACTGTGTGTTATTTGATACGCTGCATAGTTGTATTCTTATGCCACATGTAACCGTTTCAGATCCATACGCCCCGAAGACAGAAAAGCAGATCCCATTCCACCAGGGCTTCATCCTGGTGATGAGACACGGGCCGTACCTCACTCTAACCGCTGCATTCCTCTTCATCACTGTCGCCATTCAGGTAAACGCAACTTTATTTATAAAGCACTTCTCAGACATGACACTCACAGCATTACAGTAAATGGAGCCTGTCCAGGATCTGAAACGCGGAGGAATCACTGGCGCTCAATGTTGATTTGATCAGTGTAGAAGAGCACTTACTGAAAGCTTATGGTTTAAAGCGTGTTTCAAGTCTTAGCGTTGAGCGTGATATTAGCACAGCATGTTATCATGCTGTTTGCATCATGATGAGACAGTCACTTGTAGGCCTATGCTTCAGTTTTGACACCTCGAGTTTAGACATCCAAACTTTTACTTTGCATCTATTTCTGTACATTTTCACCATCTCATCTCAGAGGAGGTGTCAGTTGTCATCCATGCGAGCCCAGAGTGGGAATAAATCACTGCAAAACACCGTCAGCAGCTTCTCCAGTCACTTCATTTGGCACTCAGCACAGCGAGCTGCAAAACAGTGACAGCGCTGAGTAGACAAGGCGCTTCTGAATATCCAAATAATGTTTGATCTCTGATTTCCAGCTGGTACAGAGCAACTTTGTCCTCTTCTGCACCTATGCCGTGGACCTGAGGGATCACTTCCAGAATATTGTGCTGACCATCCTGGTGAGTATTGCTTTCATCATTGACCGATTCACCTTACAACCACTCAAACATGTCTCTATGGGACATAAAGTGTGTAGCATATACATTTTCTATAAAATATAAAGCTATAGTGGTATGATTTTTAAAAAAGTTTGAAAAAAGAACGTCATAGCGTTGCCATTCCTGCCTTCATCCTTCATATAACTTTTCTTTGTCAACATTGAATTTTTCAGGTAAAGTTTTTAGTAATACACTTGCACCCCAACAACTGTTTTGGATGAATCGTATGAATGACGTAATGTAATGTAATGTAATGAATCAGTGTTTTTTATGTGGATGATATCTCATTTTAGAAAAGGAAACTTGTCACACATCCATTAGGTCACTGCACATTGACACCCACATAGACAATGATACTCATCACTGTCATCTGCACATGTTAGCTTTGAGCCATCTTCCCCATTATTAATGCATTTTATTGAACTTACTCACTGAACTGAATCACAGTCATGCAGCAGTTCACGTCACACATGCATCACACACTATCTGGTCGCGTATGTTTACCCAGGTTTCTGCAGTGATAAGCATCCCACTGTGGCAGTGGTTTCTGGAGAGGTTTGGGAAGAAGACCGCAGCGTTTTGTGGCATCACAGTGAGTATACTGGATTTGTAATTGTTTTGTTCAAGGTGCGACCAGAGCAGCTGTTTGCATTGATGATTAACCACTGATGATTGTGCCATCTTGTGGACAAGCTTGGAAGTATGGCAAAATTTCAGGCTGTATTTGGAATGAATGTGCATATTCATCTTTCTGCCTCCCTGTCTATCTATCTTTCCAGTGGATCATGCCGTTCACAGTGATGCTGGTGTTCATCCCTAATGTGGTGGTGGCCTACGTTGTGGCTGTCTCCTCCGGGCTCAGTGTGGCTGCCTCGCTCCTGCTGCCGTGGTAAGACCTGGCTCTCAACACTTCTGTACATCAGATGAAACCACATTCAAGCGTATCAAAGCTCGGCTAAATTATACATGAATGTGCTTTGAATATTTGAATATTTGCTAACTTGCCAGCCCCATAAACAGCCTCAAAAGTGGAAACATCCGCTGCAAGATCAGATGAATCAAGAGTTACTCCTTTTCATGTCCATGTTCAAGACATGCAAGCTAGATAGACTGGAGACTCTAAATTTCCCATAAGTATGAATGTGAGTGTGAGTGGCTGTCTGTGTTAACCCTGTGATGGACTGGTGACCTGTCCATGGTGTCCTCTTGCCTTCTGCCCAATGCATGCTGGGATAGGCTCCAGCCTCCGTGACTTTGAAAAAGATTAAGCCGGCAGAGAAAATGAATTAAAAAAAATATATATATGACACAATCCACTCTATATCTATCTATCTTTATATACGTGTATATGCTCAAATATTCAGAATGTGTTCAACTATTGTTTTGCTCTGGTACATCTGTGTGTCTTCTTTGGGACAACACACACTTGTGTTACTTTTTAACACAACATATGTTAATGACAATACATTTTAACACAACATGTGTTGTTATTAACATATCTTGTGCTGAAAAGTAACAAAAGTGTGTGTTGTCCCAAAGAAGACACACAGATGTGTTAAAAATGACATATCCTTTGTAAGAGTGTAGGTTGTCTACCTTTGACTTTGACTTTGGCTCTGTGGCTGTGTGTCAGTACAGTGTTTTGTTTATGTAACTGCAGTCCTTCTATAATTCTATCTGAGGTACGGTGGCTCCGCTGCTCGCATCAGTAGCCTTTTATTTGATGTAAAATGGCATTAGTCAAACCACAATAGTGCAGTAACATACTGTTAGCGGTGACTTGGTGCCCAACAGGCTGCGTGCCCACTGCCATTACACCCGTCCACTCACCCGGGTCACGTTACGGTCATGGTCGTGATGTCATTTTTATGAATGAGATGTCTTCTGCTGTAAACCCCCTGTACAATCATAGAGCTATTACAACACCAGGGGGGAAAGCAGTCTCATCCTCTTTCTGCTCTGCTTCTGTTATTCGGTCGTTTCCATGGCCGACTCCCCCATCACTCCTCTCCTGTCCCGTCCCTCAAACCCAAATTACAGGGGTCTGCCAAGGGGGCATGTTTATTTTGGAAGGGCTGATTGTTTATTTTGGTGGTGCTGCCTGCTGCTCATCATCTAATCGTGTTATTAGTTCTGTAATTTCAGCCCGCCGTTTTATCAAAGCGCTATAAGTAGACCTCACATCATCAGCCGGTGCCATCTTGACTGGTTGTGTAAGATGATTAAAGTGAGAGCGTGAGGGAGGTCTTAGGCGCACATCAGCTTACCCTCACCAAACCATAGAGTGACCCTGATCATTAAGCACACACACACATACACAAAACCCTTAAAAAAACAAACTTAAATACCAAAGATTAGCATCTGGAAGCTCCATCATTCAATGTATTCTCTCTCACTCTGTGTGTGTGTGTGTGTGTGCAATCCAGGTCCATGTTGCCAGATGTGGTGGATGACTTCAGGCTGGCCAACCCCTACTCTAAAGGCCATGAAGCCATCTTCTACTCCTTCTACGTGTTCTTCACCAAGTTCGCTGCTGGCATCTCCCTGGGAGTGTCCACCCTCTGCCTGGAGTGAGTCTGCAGCTCCATCACACACACTCTTTATTCACACACTCTGTGATGTTCCGTACATGCACTCATTAGCGTGTGTCGTGATGCCTTGCAACGATGCATTACCCCCAGACCTAATGAATAATACATCACGTTAATGGCGTCAAGTATCCTCATTCGCAACATACAAGTTTTGTAATGCCGTGTTGATTTCCTGTAATCTGAGTGTAAACTGTGTTTCTGTGTGTTTGTGTGTGTGTGTGTAGATTTGCAGGGTATGACACAGGCGCCTGCAAACAGCCAGCTCCCGTAGCCTACACTCTGAAGCTGCTGATCGGCGCTGCACCAGTGGCCTTCATCGTCACGGGGTTAATGATCCTCCTCCTCTATCCCATCAGTGAAGACATACGGCTCAGGAATAGACTGTGCCTGGAGGAGCTACGGTGAGTGGCTGTCATAACTTCCAAAAAAGTAATAATCCGTGACATTTTCATATAAATTAATGTCTGTTTTGCTTCTCTCTATGATTGATATAACACAATAGTGATTCAGCCTTTAGCTAGCTCATGAAAGCTTTTACATTTGCTGATTTAAACAAATTCCTCTGGTGCACATGATGTGTTTTATGCTACTGGCAGCAGCAACAGTGGTTTGTTTGAGAGAAATAGAAGAACTGGGTAGTTAGCATGAGCAGCGATAGCCGCCATGGCTGAACAGGCAAAGAAAGGAGCGCCACCTACAGAAACTCAAACTGCATCAACAGAAAATCCAAAGAAAAAGACGTCACATTTCTGTACACACTGTTTTGATGCAAAGTGATCTCTGGGAAGTGCAGTGCAGAAACACCACAGCAATGACAGTTTAGTACCAAAGATGTCACCAAAATAATAATAAAAGAAAAACAGGATCTCCAGGATTACTACTTTAAGGATAAATCTTTAGAATATTTTAAGAAATGTGGCAGTTACTTCAGTGTCTGAACTTTGGGGCGAGCTGGTTCAAGCCTGCTGATGTTGAGATTGGAAATTATTGAGATATTGTTTATTATAGTGTAAGCCCGAGTTTAGATGCAATGTCAGCGTAGTGTAGATGAGTATAATAATTCATAATTCCAATGACTTCCAAGCTTGGTTTCTACATAGGTGCTCACCCTAAATAGCAAAAGGGCTTGTTATATAAGATTGTGCTTACTGGTAAACTTGTCACAGGTTTAATATACTATTGATGTAGTGTATTATTAATATTGATCTCTCCCACAGGAAACAAGGCATCACTTCCAGAACGATGGAGGATTTGAGTAACGTGTGACCTGGACCTCGACTGGAGTGACTTTACGAAGCCACCTATTCCAGTGCTCAGCTGGAATGTTCTCCATTAGTGTATATTACACTGAGAAATAGTCAAAACAAATTTTGTTTTAATGTAAACAATTTTAAGTTTGTTTCTTTGTTTTCACATGAACATGTACTGTATAGTCTTCTTGAATATATAAATATATACAAATAAGATTACTTAATTTATATAAATGAATGTATATCATTATTTGCTGTGTTTAGCTCTACAATGCTGGTATTTATTAATGGTATCTGATTACAAGGAGTTGATGATATGAACTAAATAAAAAAGCTGTAGAGGTTGGTTGGTAGAATGACTGAGTGTGGGTGTGTTGTCTGTCCTTTGCTAAAGAGATGCTGACAAAGTAACAGGAGACTGCACAGTAGTATAAACTAATTTTCCAAGTTTAATATTCATAGTGCTAACAGCAGATTTTAGTTTTCACAAGACTCCTTCCTCTCCAGCACAACAGACTTTTCTCTGCACATGATATTTGATGTTCAAAACAGCTCCTAACATTGAACAGCGATGACAAGAACTTTTCTGTTGAGTCTTGCCCCCTCTAGTGTTCAGCTGTATTACAGCGCTTGGTAACATTACAAAACTGTGTTCACATGAAGACAGATTAGATATGCACAATATTTTAGAGGGTTGTGCAACAATTTGAGTTGGAGTAGCAGCATAAAAGCACTAATCCAGGAACTCTTATGGGTAAAATTAGAATTAGATACACCTTAATTCAAGAAGTGTATGGGTTTCTGTAGTGCGCACAGATTTAAGATAATACCTTATTTAGCTCAAAGTACATGTCCATCTTGCTCCAGTGATTACAAACAATACAAACACATTTACATCTTCAAAATACGTTTCTTACATGTGTTTAGCTGTTGCATAATGTCAGTGCTTGTATCAGGACACTGGACTATCATTTTGAAATTGAAAACGTAATCTCTCTAAATACTCAAAGCCAGTGGTGGAGCGGCAGGGCAGCACAAGTGGTGCTTTGCTCTAAAAAAACAGCACTATATTTTTCAAATAATTTCAAATTAAAAGAAAACATAAATAAATAAATCCTGATTTCAGCCGATCACGGGACTTCATACGTAAGTACAATGCATAGCCAAACATGTAGGGCTCATGGCTCAAATTTCTTTTACTTTTATGTAAGCTTCCATATCAAAGCAGCTACATGTAAACATTACATTTGCAAAGGCAGCCCTTTCAAAAGCGCGACAGTTTTCCAGTACAAAAATAAATTTGATAGAATTGAAGAGACTTGTGTTCATACCAGCTCTGCTTTGGTTATCTGCATCAGTGAGTCTCTGCATGTCCAGATGCTACATCAGCTCTACTTGTCTTGTGTACTTGGATCAGTTAGATATACAGTAGTTGGGGAAATAAAGTCATAAAGACTGCATATGTGGAGGCATGTGTTGGGGCACTATGTGGCGGCCTCTGTGGTTGTGTTGGGGCTCGAGGCTGTGTTGGGGCTTGTGGTTGTGGTGGGGCTGTAGACGGGGGCTGGACTGGGTGGGCAGGAGCTTTCTGGACTACCAGGGGTCCGCAGGTTTGTTTTCCGCTTCCCGTTCCGCACTGTGAGTTCCTCTTTGGCCTTGAACGTCAGAGGCACAAAGCCGTCTGCATCTGCCACCAGCACAATCCACAGTGGACCTGGAAAGAAAAGAAGACTGTTGGCTCAAAATAATCTTTTATACATCTGAGCTCGATTTAGTCAGGGAACAAATTAAGCATCAATGAGATCAATTATAAACCACTGCAAATTTTTGGTGCTGTAGTATCTAAATCATAAACACAACCATAAAAGTAGTCATCACTATGAGCTTCATAAGAAGACCTTAAAGTCTTTAGCAAAAACAAAACGGTAACACATTTACTGAATAAGTTTGTGATTGCTATCATTTGGTGTTATGTGTCTCAGTATAGGACAGCCAGTGTGTGGTACATCAACAACAAAACGCATAGACGGTTAGTAAGCTGCTTCTGTTTAAAACCTTGTAATCTCACCTAGGCTTTTAATCACTTCCAATTATAGCTAACGCACCTCAACAGAAGTACAATGCTAGACGCTAAATTATGTGTACAATTGTACAAGGTTCTTTTCCCCTTCACTGTAAAGAACATTTTCTGTGGAAAGAGTAGAAAAGCAAGACTAATGAGAGAGCTGTTGATTCAGTCCTTAATGTAGACGACCTATAGCTTAACATGCTCATCTGATCACTTACAGATGACATCAGAGGGAAACCCACAACACACGCTTGCTGAAAATACACAGAGAGAGAGACTTTCCTGAGAAGCCTGCCAGGAGTTTCCTTGAAGAGGCTTTTACTTACCCTGTACTGTGTCACAAGGTGCTTCAGCTTAAGGGCCATTACACACAAGGGTTTGAGGAGGCAGCTTACATACTGCTTCTTAAACAAGACAAAAGGTATTCTATGGGCTACATGGGGACTTAAGACACCAGACTCACAACAACACAGTCTTGAAAATGACTGCTCCAGTGTTGTCTGTCATCATTACTAATGTATTAATGGCTTGATCTGGTCAGAACAAACCTGATAAAACAATCAGGTTGTCTTGACCTCAATACTGCAGTTCAGGAACCATGACACCAGAAATCGTTAAGCTGCACCCAGCCAGTCTGTTATGATTCAGACATCAAAGCAGTGGAACGGATAGAAACCATGACATGTTTAAATCCCCTGACCTGCTGGCCCCATGCGAGTCCACCGAGCTCTAAAACTGAACTTAAACGTGTATCCTCCACTTAATGGGCTGCACATACCATACATCATCTCCACAATGGTGAGGTTGAAGAGGTCCTGGAGGGCACGCAGACACAGCTTCCCATCACACAGCAGCACCGGCCTCCGCTCGTCGATGAACACGTTCTCTGACAACTGCTTCTGCACACGAGCAAAGAAAGTGAAGGTGAAGAAAAGATGAGTAGGAAAAGAAAAGAGAGAAACGGTCGCTACCAGGGACAAATTCTTCAGTAACATATATCGATTTGTTTGAGAACGATTGAATGTTCAGCCAAAGAAGTTGAGGTTGACACTATTATAATCACAATATTTTAATCTGATACCTGCTGACTATGTACTATGTCAAACATATTAGCCAGCACCATTAGGTCTTTCTGTTGTCTAATCCTTAAAGTTAAAGATGTAGCAGATTAAGTTGTTTTAAGCCCCTGATGCTAAAGCCACTAATGAAAAGACATTGTAGAGAGAAAGGGAATCTCCGCCGCACTAGCTACATTTGGGTAATTATTATCCCCAAACAGTTTATCATATGCAATGTACCTAGTCTTAATCTACAGTAGGCTATCACACAGTATTGCCATACCTGACATGTGACATTGACATAGGGGGGTTCACAGGCATTGGGGTAGACGCTCAGGGCCTTCTTGCCATTCTGGCTATAATCTCTGATGTCGGTCAGGCACTGCTGTACATCTCCAAAGCGTGCAAAAAGCCTCTCCATGTTCTGAACCAAATGCTCCAGCGTGCGCTCCTTGACAGGGCCGGAGGTCTTGTCAGGCATTGGCAGCGTGGGCTCTGTGTGGAGCCTGTCCGACGGCTCGTAGCAACGAGGGGAGCTGGCCCGGCTGGAATCTCTGCTGGCCTGGCCGGCTATCGCCAGGCTGCTGATGCGGTTGACGTGGTCCATGTCAAAATTCTCCACCGTGATGGAGGAGGCACTGGAGTTGGGTCTGTCTGACGCACGATCAGAGAAGTCCACAGAGCTGGTGACAGGGCTGAGCTCACCACTCCTCACCTCCTCCACCAGCCTGCGCCTGCTGCCTGGGGATGGAACTACCCCGCCTCCAGGCAGAATCAAGTCCTTTATCCCCAGACGCTCCCTGTCATCCTTAGACAGGTGCTCTGAGAGCCTCCTAATCCCTGCATGGAAACTAGAAGTGGATTCTGGGTTGTGGGCAGAGGAGGATGACGTAATGGGGGTCTCTCCATCGTACATCAGGTCTTTGGCTATGAGCCGGAGGATATATTTATCTGTATTAGAAGATGGGAGGAAGGCAGGTTCGTTGGACTTCTGCCTGCCCACCATCAACAGCAGCATCTTGTCGTTGAGGAAGCAGAGGCCTTTGGGTCTCTCGGTCTTCTGCAGGGAGATCTGCTGGATGTTTGGCATGGCAGAGGCTGTGATGCAGTACACCAGCACCATGTTACAGGTGTTGGAAGCCACAGCAACTGTGGAACCACGTGGATCAAAGGCCACAATGTCTGGGACCAGAATCCCTGGGATACTGACTTTGCGGGTTGTGGTGACCTTCCGCTCGTAGGTGACCAGGATGAGGTGGGAGAAGTCCTGGCCAGAACCCGTCATGGTGTCCCGGCGGCGCAGGTGGATAAGGGGGCTGGGGTCAGAGCGACGGTGCTTCGCCAGGAGGTGGGTTAGATCTACTGGGCCTGAGCTGGAGATATAGGACCTCTCCGATTCAAACGACCTCCTTCTAGGGTCCACATGTCGGCCGTCTTCGTCCGACACGGCCACATGCTGGCCCTGGCCATGCGGGGTCTCTGTCTCTGTAGGCAAGTCGAAGGCTATGCCTGCGTTTAGCCCACAGATTTTATCCAGAGGCAGCTCTGTAGCCACAGCTACCTGAGCCTCCCCTGTGGCCTCGATGGCACAGATGTAGCCTCCCACATCAAAGATGGGGCAGAAGGAGCAGGCGACCAGACTCTTCTGGATGTCATTCCAGATGTAAGAGTGAAGAGAGCTGCCTATGGCCACCACCAGACGCGTGCCATCCTTAGTCCAGCAGGCACAGTGGATGAGTCCACTACCTTTAATTTCCGCTTTGACTCTCCTGTTGTCCACCCTAACAGAGAACAACACAGAGGTGTCCTTCTTGGTCAACACAGCCAGGATGTCCAGTCTAGGATGCCAGACACAGCCTTGGGAGAGCAAGGGGAAGGGCTCGCTCATCTCACAGGTCTGGGTGCATAGCAGCTTGTTCTGCTCAAGGGCACTGAGCTGCAGCTGCCAGACGGTGATGTGTTTCTTGTGCTGAACAGCCAGCAAGGCAGGGGATCCAGAACAGCACAGTGGGCCCCAGAAGAGCCCAAAGACATGCTCAAACTGCCCGATGACGTTGGTGTCCCCAAACTTCACCTCGCCATTGGCGAAGAAGAGAGACGTTAGGCAGACCTGCTTGCCGTCTGTCCATGCTATCCCATGCAAAGGGTGGATGGCTTGGTGGAGAGTGTTGAGACCTGTCCTCAGCAGCTTTGCCTTGCCAAGATCCATCCTGACAGGTATGAAGAGGCTTGTTCAAAGAGAAAGAAAAAAAAATTATCACTCAAAAAGTTAACATTGATGACAGAGACCGTATCTGATCTGAAATGGGTCTGGTGCACACGAGAAGCTATTGCTACCTACGCAGATTAAGAACAGGAAAAGCCTCTCCCGTGTCTCCTTCCAAGTACACGCCTTAATCCCCTCTCCCTGAGCTGAGGCAATGGTGAGGAGGGCTTACACCTGCTTACGCCTGAATGACCTTAGTAACGGAGGTCCCGCTATACTCGGGGCAGGCATTACTACGTACTTTGAGTAGGTATGAATCATCCCAGTGTTGACACTTTAACATAAGCTGAAACTTTCCTGATCCCAGTGGGGAAATTGGGTTGTTGCAGCAGACATGAATGGGATAACGCACAAAATATAATAGAAAATATAATATAAATAAGGATATAGCCAGTGGGGGTTATATAACATAGACTACTGTTCATTTCAACACTAGAATTTGTTAAGTAGACTGTGTAAATTATAAGTATGGAGAGGATGTGCAAAATTACATCAGTAGAACTTACTGAGACAAGAAATATATACATGGGATGGATATGAGAATATGAAGAAAGCACGTGTGAATTTACAGCATACATACAGGATGTGCAACACATTAATAGGTCTACAGAAAGCCATAGTGGCTATTGGCTATTCTTATCCCTACATAATACGTCTATATTCTTATCACTAAATAGTACGAACAAAGAGGAGAGTATTCTACAAAATTCACTATATTCCCGGTTGTAAAATCTCTAGGTTAGGCTTAAAATTCGCCACCACTATCCCACTGAGACACAGCGGTAACAGTTTACTTGCCAGACAAGCAATTCAAGCTCAGTGAGGAACATGACATGCATTTACTTCTCCTTTTATATCACAATTAGCGTACACAATTCACAAACATGTGATTTTACTCCAAACATACCATATACTTCCTAAAGCATGTCACATGGAATCCATGTAAAACATGTACAGGTAAAAATGTCAGGTGAAAATCCCCCACTTTTAATTCACGTTTTCCCGGTAGAGATGTGTGTTCTATTTGACCCGGAAACAAAATCAAAGAAACCGGTGTATCATGGGAGTTGTAGTTGAAATAGAACCGTCGGTTTTACCCTACCGTGTCCACTGGAGGTCGCTGTCTGCTTGAATCTTCATTGTATTCTGTAAAGCGTTGGACTATTAAACTTATAATATGTTGACGCATGTCTACGAAATGTAACCAGGAAAAAATAACTGACACAGCGCATTGCTTGATGTATTCATAATTACTATAAAGCCTGACAGCAGTATGGTGTAGATAACCGACAAAGCTGAAGACGACGTCGGTGGGGGTAGTTGTGCATCTCGAGGCTGAGGTCTCACTTTACACAAGACAATATCTTTGCTGTTACTGTGTACTGTACTGTAGTGGTCGGTAGTGGTCGGTGAATGCATGGTTCCGCCGTTATAGCCCGTGCTGTAGCCGCAAAACAGGTGTCGAAATAGCTTTTTAGGCTGTATGTTTTAGAGGTAACCGTTGAAATAGTGCAATAATGGGCGTGGAAGTCGAAACAATATCTCCCGGTGATGGTAAGTTGATTTCTTCGCTTGTATGCTTTGGTGTAGGGGTGTTCTGTTGCTCCTCAGCATGCTAATCAAACATTGGTGGCGTTAACATAACACTGCAGCACTGCATGAAGTAAGACGGTTAATTCGTTATCGTTACATAACGTCAATAAGTAACATTTAGGATTGTAAAAGGAGGCTACAATCTTGGTCCTGTTATTCATCCTCCCAGTAACGCCTGCATTGGCATCTTTCTAGAACTCTCCACACTTGCCTGTTACTGGGCTGCAAGACTTATTAGCCTAGTTTATGCATGGATATTTAAATGGTGAATTGTCTCACAAGGAAAATGAGATTTTACTGACAGGGTAAGTTTAATTAGCTACGGCCAAGTAGACGTAGCAGGCTCTTATAGACTCTCTCTCTCTCACACACACACACTCTCTCTCTCTCTCTCTCTCTCTCTCTCTCTCTCTCTCTCTCTCTCTCTCTCTCTCTCTCTCACACACACACACACACACACACACACACACACACACACACACAGTGCAATTAGGGGTATTTGATAGCCCCCTAGGCTGGAAAAATAAGGCTACAGGCTAAAGTTTCTATATGAGGATATTGAAACCACAGAGCAGGCTAATGGACGGCAAAACTGACTCCCACGCGTCTACAGCCATAAGGAGGATTTGGCATACTTGCCAGGAACACCCCGCCAGACTTAATCCAGCCATTGTTAATCTATGAGATTAGCGTGACAGCCTCTGAGATGTACAAACGCATATCCTAATGCATGTTTTTCTTTCTCTCTTCTCAACAGGAAGAACATTTCCAAAGAAGGGCCAGACATGTGTTGTTCATTACATAGGTAACTGACTTTTGCAGATGGTTTGCTTTCAGCAATCATGAAGCCAGACGTCTTTCCTGTCTGCTTGAGAGGAAATTTGACCCTGTTTTTTTTAATTTATTTTTTTTATACAATATCTGGAGTACAACATGGCTCAGTATTCACCCAAGCTGTTAGAGCCTACATGCATGCATGTACACACCAGAGTTTCCCTTATGGTTTAAAAGATGGGCTGAGCTCCCACTGCACCTAGAAGAATTAATTTGCTTTGGCTTGATGAATAATAGTGTCACATGGGGTGCATGCTGTTGCAGAGGCTGTTGCAACCTGCCAAGCAAAAAAAAAAAATCAAAGGAGAAACAACCACACACCCACACACATGCATGCACACATACTCACACACACTTGCCTGGTTCTTTAGCCTGTTTATCTCGCGTCAGATTGCCCAATTTTAGAGGTGGAGCAGTAAGACGCAGAGCCATTTGGGAAATAAATCTGGGTTATTCTGTGCCCCAGGGTTGGGAGTCCAGACAACTAGGTCAGACAGAAAGTAAACAAAACCTAGGTTACATGTCATCAGTCTGTCTGTCTGAATCACAGGGCTTATTACATGGTTATAAGATGTTCGCTCTGATTTATGTGTGTGAGTACAGAATGTGGGTGTGTACACAAATGTGTGTGTGTGTGTGCATGCTCACATTTGCATTAGTCAATAGCCAGCCCTTGCTTCTCTCTATTGATGTAGTCTTCATCTCCTTCATGTTTTGAAGTTGGTTTTATGGTTGTCCACCGTTAAGCCGTGAAAATGAAGATGTTGGTTGCTCAGCTACACTAAATCACTCAATATTCAGTTTCATATAAGATAGCTTTGCAGCTCTGATTGACTGGCATGTGTGGTTAAAAACATAGAGAGACGCAGGGCCAAACTGCTTCTCTGGATAACAGATGTGTTGTCGTTCAACTTTTTTTGGACAGTTGAAGAGATAATCTGATTTTCCCTTGGGCCTGATAATCTACTGCAATTACAAATTATGTTATCTCTGACTGCACGTGAAACTGGTCCGTTGAGATGCAGCCCAGTCTCCAGCCTGCGATCACAAGGGTTAGGCCTGTAGCTCAAATCTTTGGCTTCTTGATAGCTTAGATGTTGACTTCCTACTCTACCAGCCACTCTGGCAGTTAACCAGCCATCGTCTGGTGGTTCTTTTCTACTCTAACTTCAGTATTTGGCTGGTAAAATAGTGAAAACAGTTGATGAATTTTAGACTCCATCAGCGCCCCACCACCCCGTAACCCCTGCCCCACTCTAGGATTTCACTTATTATTGACACACTTCTCCCTGTTTTTCTGCCTCTGGTTGCCTGTTTTCCATTGTTCTGATAACATAATTTCCTGCTGTTTTCTGTTATACCGATTACACCATTTCCTGCTGTTTTTGGTTGTAGTGATTTGGCTTTGGTTGTAGTGTCCCAGGTATAGACTCCTTTAATACCAGGCTGTGCTAGAGCGTGGGAAATGGCCTGTGTGGTTGTTTACGGGGAGGCCGATACTTTTAGTGTGACAGAGCGAATGCTGACAGAAAGAGCCTGCGATGCTCTCGGTCTGATTCTGTCTCTCTCAGTTTCATTCAAGTTCTCTCCATCTCTCCTTCTCTCCTTTTGCTATTCCCTCTCGGCTCACACAGGTTTTCCCCACACGTTCTTAGGCTTAAGCAGAGGCAAGGCCTGTGCGCATGCAACACACAAAGGGCTATTAATATATTATTATATCATTTGGGGAAATCTATTTGGAGTGGGCAAACAAAAATGTATATATGGGAACCATAGAGCTGTACACGTCAGGTCATGTGAAAATGAGGCTTTAATGTTGAACACAAGTCAGGAGGAGATTAGTTGAGGCATGTGGTTTTCTTAGACCAAATTAAAGGATTTTACTCAGTAATAACATCAGATATCATATGCACGTCACAGTAAAGCACATGGAGCCTATGGTATTTTTTATCACTGAAAGAGGCCATTATAGTTCCATGACAACCATAAACAATAAACAAGTCACAAATCACATAATGATGCTTTAAAGCAATATCTCACTTTGATACAACATTCTCATTTTTCATTATGTTTACATGGTGTGACTTTAGTAGTCATCATCCTCTTGAAGTGAGTACTCACTACTGGCATATGGACTCTTTTTTTTCTGGCTCTCAGTATTGATAGTTGGCAACAGGCAAACAGTGATCCCAGAACATAGAAGAAATAATTTTCTATTTTGGTTAATCCCCTTTAATTGGTATAGACAGCCACTGTTGATCAGTTGCCCAGGAATTTGTATGAAAGGTTAAGTATTGAAAAGATGTTACACCTAATACTTCAGGTCTGTATGCCGTTGTAAAAACAGAGGCAAACCCATTTTTGTTTTATTCAAAAGCACAAAGACAAGATTAGGACCAGAACTGGTAATGAGATGGGACTGGCAACAGAGGTTAGCTGTAGATTTGGGACTTAAGCCTATCCGGTTCCAAGTCATCCAGGACTTAAGCCTATCCGGTCCCAAGTCCAGCTGGCTGTCAGTGCAGTACTCCGGAGTACAAACTTAGTTTTCCAGATAGCAGAGGCAAGATAAACTGTAAGGGCAAGGAGAGAGAGATGTGATAGCATAGTGGGATTTGAACCCATGCTGTTTGCAGCATGTTACAGACTAACATTAATAGAGAGCGCTCACTCACACGCACACATGACACCCTACCCTGCCCTTTTTCATCTTCACTTTCACCACTGGGATTCTAAGCATGCAGATACACACACACACACACACACACACACACACACACACACAAGCCCATATGTGCCTGAGCACACAGACACACACAGATGTGTGGTGACCTTGCAGAGCCTTCCTTGGCTCTGGTAAGAGAGTGTTGCATCTGCAGTGGTTGCCCAAATTAGCCCAGGGGTCATCACCATGAGACAGGCGAGGGTCCTGGTGTTACCAAACTGGCAGGAAAAATCAATTAGAAAAGCTTGCTCACACTCTCACTCTCTCTCTCCCTCACACACACATTCTGTCATGCCTGACTGTGAGTCTATTCATAGAGCAGCAGTTAGCTACAGTAGTAATGGTCTTGTTACCCATTCCTCTATCAGCAGCACATCTCTTAACAATGCTATGTTAAGAAGACAAGCAGCCTGGTGTGGGAAGAAGCTGGATCCAGGGTCAAGTTGGGCTGAAATGTTTATCATTTTACTGTTGGATTATTGAGCATACTATCTTTGTTGGCCTGGCTATACTTTCACACTTTTACACACTTATACACTGGGAGACTGCCCAGTGCAATTACAGATTTGTATTACTGGCCAATGAGCAGCTTGAAAAGCTCATGGTTAATTGCCTCACTCAAGGGAACATCGACTGTAGTGGCTATTGAACACGAGAGTGCTGCACGTTAACTTCTCATGTCCAAATTTTCTCAGCCAGGCCGGGGAGTTGAGCCAGCGACCCTGCGATCACAAGCTTAAGTAGATCTTGTATCAGTCAATATCAAGAAAACCAGGCCTTGTGACTTTTCTTGATTGATGGACTCTGACAAGTCTAGCGCTATGATGACATAAAGCATTGTGGGTCTCCAGTGACAAGACGTATGAGCGTTGTAAGCAACAGGTTTGCTGGGACTCCGCTGATATGATGTCATGCCTAAAAGGGGACGTTGTTCCTTACCATGTTTGAGCTCCCCTCTTCACCATGAAACGTGATGAAATAGAGACCTAATGGCACTTGGTCAGAGTGTCACACAGAAATAGACCGAAATGCCGGGCTGTAATGTAGGAGATGGCAAACTCTCTCCTTTCAGGGGAGAATGTTATGATTGAATGCTGTGGGAAGTAGCATTCAATCACAACATCCTAGTGCAGTATCTGTGTCAGGAGTGGAGAGTTAAAGCCAGCGAGACAAGAGTTGACGTTGAGCTTCTGAATTAGGAAGTTAGGAAGGTTCTGGCGAGATCTTGGTCAGCCAGGTAAAGGCGAAGCGAACGGAAATGTGACAGCGGTCACACAGCATATGGATATAGTCCACTCAACAATCAGGACGCTCCATATCAATGAAAAATTCACACTTTTGTTTGGAATGCATGCCTAGCCAGGTAATCCCACCAGTGCCAGAGAGACCTTTAAGGCAGTGCTGAAGAGGGTCATTTGCAGGCTTAGACCACATCCACACACTGGTAACACATCTGTGTTGTTCATTGTCTGTGTTATGATGAAAATATTTCAAACTACATGTCTCACCTACTCCCAGTTTGTCATGCTTGATATATGAATGATGAAGCACGAACAGGTTTTTTTTTCCATTGACACATGCTTGCGTGCAGCCGTGAAATGCGCCAACACATATATAAGAGTGAGCCGTAGACAGATAGCTTTACGTGCACTATCTCATTTCATCCGGACTTAGGCTGAGGAGGCTGCTGGGCTGGCAGCCGTCCTAAACAGGCGCTGAGACGGGCTACAGTAAATGGAGTAAAAATAACCTTACCCCCCGTGCACCGTGGCTTTTTGCAGATCCAGCCTGAGCACCGCCAAGCTGAAGGCTCTCATGCCACTTAGGCGAGAGTCTGGGAGTAGGTCTGAGGGTATTATATTTTCACAGAGACCCCACCCCTGCTTAGCTGCCAAAAGAATGATAACAGAGCAGTGCTACAAGTGGTGCAGAGGCTGGGCTGGTCACTTTTTGTTGGCTTTTCTTTGCTTTCCTGTAAGGCATATTCTAGCCTGAGAGAAGTATGTGTGAAACATTTAGTCTAGCAGTCGCAAATATACACTGTAGTGAGAGAAATGAGGGCAAGACATGGGCTATTGCCTTTTATAGGACAATCCAACCTGTGTAATTTTTCTCCGTGGGAAAATAGTAGCAGGTGGTATTTGCCTTGGTGCGTGCACCTGATGACTCCAGGCTTGGACCAAGCTCAGCCTACTGATATCTGGGCTACAGTGATTCTTGGAAGCCATGGGCCTACTAAGTTTAGGGGGAGTGAAAGGGGAGACGCCGTACAGTACCAAGATTCATCTGACTAGATGAGCTTGCCACTCTCTAAACTTGAGTTAACACGCAAGTTTTAATGCCAAGTATTCACACTTGTGCTGTTATGTCGTTGGGAGAGATAAATCAAAGGCCTTTCACGGGGCAACCTCCAAACTACAAGTGGGCGTTGTGAAATATTTTTTGCTTGACCCTTCTTTGACTCCCTGCAAGACTGCGAAACACTGATCTCAACTAGGGTTGCACAATTAATTGTGTATAATGGTATATCATGATTTTAGTTTCCACAATTAATAATTGTAGACTGACATGCCACAATATTGAATCATTTCATTTCAGGATGTTGACATGAGGTGCAAAAGCTGCAATAGTCTGTTCCCCAGATCATCGGGACTATTAATCTTGATCACAATGCATATTTGGGATTATAATTTTGTCCACAATCGTAGAGCTGTACTCAAGACTGAGAACATATCTTAATTTTCTGGCATTTCTGTTCTGTTAGATAACAGAAAGTGGAGAGTAACAACATGCGTCTTAGTGTATGTATGCCCTATTTATATGTAAAGTTGTGCAAAGAAATCCTCGATATTAGCCTCTTTCCTTCCACAGCCGCAGTCTAGTTTTTCTAATGAGGTGTGCTCTGTAGCCGTGTTTCATTAGTCATTTAACAAGCCCTCCTCGACTTCCCCTTGGTACTTGGTGATATGTAACACCATGCGCCACGGGAATGGTCACTTGCACTTGCATAAATTAGTTCATTTCATAAATACGTTTAAATTCTCTGAATATTATTTGTTTACTTACCGTTATATATCGCTTGTTCCACCATGGTGGATCATGCACGCGATATGACAAATGATCACAGACAAGACATGCTCCTGAAGTCTAGACCGTTGTTGACTCCCTCGGCTCTCGAAGGGTCTGTCTCAGAAAGTCCACTTGAGTTATCAGAGTAATGGAACGGCACCTAAGATGGTGGCAGGGATCGCCCCGAGGAGAAGCCGAGGGGAAGTCGACGAGGGCATGTTAAAATGACTAATGAAACGGGGCCAGTGTCTGTCTGTGCCTTTGGACGTGTTTAATGGGCCTAATGTTATTATCATGCCTGAATGGTCAGTGTTCTGAAGGAGCACAGTGCTCTGTTCCCCTCTTCTCCCTGTGGTCTAGATACAGGCAAGCAATGGCCTACTTAACTTTAAAAATAATCCACCGAACCAGGCCAACGCTTCCTGTTTCACATTCCCTTTGTTCATTTGGATAATTGAAACAAGCCCAAGATCTTGATAAGAAGCCCCAATAGAATAATTCCTCTTTTCGTAGCCAACCTTGCGCTGCTGAAAGCTACCCGCCTCTTCCCTTTAATCTTGAAATACCTCATTCCAGACCATTTCAGTTATTGTTGGAAGGGCGTGCATAGACATGGCATCAGTACTGTCCTATTTAACATTGTTGTGTTGAGATAGTGCTACAAATCTTATCAACAAACAGTTCACTACACAGATAAAAAAAAACGGCTGTAAAGTAACGTTGTGCTTTGAGTTTTTGTTTTGTAGTGGACTACAAAAAAAAGGGTTGTTTCTGTGCCAGGTGCTTCTCTATTCTTTGTGAACTTTCATGTGATTTCCCTCTGGCAGGTATGCTGCAGAATGGGAAGAAGTTTGACTCCTCTCGAGACAGAAACAAGCCCTTCAAGTTCAAGATCGGCCGACTGGAGGTGATTAAAGGCTGGGAGGAAGGAGTGGGACAGGTAAGAGAGGAAAGTGAAGGCGGTAAACTACATCTACAGTATATCTGTGATATTTAAGCACATGATGAGCATACTTCTTCTTCTTCTTTTCCTCCTGCCCCCAAGATGAGCCTGGGCCAGAGGGCTAAGATCACCTGTACGCCGGACATGGCTTATGGAGCGACCGGCCACCCCGGGGTCATCCCCCCGAACGCCACACTCATATTCGACGTGGAGCTCCTCAAGCTGGAGTGAAAGGTCAAAGGTTGAAGGTTAATGGGGCTACATTTGCCACAGCCTATTTTCACAGGGAGACCATACCGGCTGCTGCCTCCCACCATCCAGCTACCGTTCTTCCCTTTGATTTCTACCATCTTCTTCAGTTCAACATTTAAAGTATCTACTGCTGCTGCTTTGTTGCCAACTTGTCATATTAGATACTGCCCGAAGGTTTTCACAGCACTTACAAGAAGACTTTTTCTCTCTCACACACACACACACACACACACACACACACACACACACACATACACACCACAGTTTGGTTTCTTTGTCTTAAAATGTTTGTCAGTTGGTTTACTCACATGCTTGTTTTGTTTCATTTCAATTGAGGTTGTAAATTTTGTTGAATCAAGAAGAAATCGATCAGCTGATGGAAGCCGTACTACATTGCAATCAAAACATACTGCCTTACAGTTTTAAAAACAGAGGAAGGGTACATGTTGAAAGTACAATACTTCTGCTCTGTATCTTAACTGGGCATTAACAACCACTGTCTGCATTGCCACTTTGATAAAAGTTTGTCCTGCTGAATGCTATGAATGATGTTGCTGTGTTTAGTATATTTTATATCCCTCATAAACATTTACTGCAAGTGTACCGCAGAAAGAATCCAAATCCAATACTGTACAGAACTCTTTAAGAGCCATGGCAACAATGACCGTTTTATCGATCAACTCTTAATAAAAATGGCGTGTACTGTGTTGAGAGATTGAGTTCCATGTCCAATTTGTCTGTCTGTGTATGTGTGTGTCTCAGGCATAATTGTTATAAATATTGAGAAACTAAGTGTAAAAGGACGATACATGAGGGCTTCTGGATACATTTTTTAAAGTATGCAACATCGCCCCCTTCTGGCCAATTCCGTCAAGACACACGCCAGAGTAACAGTGAACTATCTCGTCGAAATTTAAAAATCTTGACACTTTTATTTACATCCGGTATCATTGGTCAAAGTTCAACCGTTGACGGCAGCTTGTGATTGGCTGACTGTCAATGTTATGAAACTTCATTGGCTACACGAATACACGCCTTTTGTCAACCTGACAGAGCATAACAAACGACAAGGTCAGAAATTTTTCATAAATAATAATAAATGCGTACTTTGAAAAATGTCCAAATATTCTGTATCGCTTTTCAGACATCCATTTGTGTCCATGAAGTAACTGCAAAACAGCGTTGTGTTTAATTGTCCCTGCAGTTCCTCAGTGCTGAAGAGCTAGCCAACTGTAGCTATCCCAACGTAACACGTTTTGCCTCTTTACAGATGAAAATGTCAATTTGCTAAATGGGGAAGACGCCGTTATCGAAGGGTCCTATAATATTGTGACTCAGCATAGCATAGCATATGATGTATTTGTTTTATTTCTAGTTAGCTAGTCTAGTTACCATAACAACGATAGCTAAAAGCTGGCTACCGCTACCCTCTATGGAGGATATTACAGAATACACGACGGGACAGTGTCATCTGTCGAGTGAAAATATCACCCGCACTAACATGATCAAACCTGATGTAAGGGATTGGAGTAGTATAACCTTACACCACAGTGTGTGCCTTGCACTGTCAACATTATCAACTCGCTATTGATTAATTTGAGCACACTCAGAATGGTTCTTACAAGGTTTGGTTCTCTCACATTGTCACAAATTGTTGTTTAAATCCGTAGTTGTTTTATAATTTATGTATAAGTGCTGCTTGGTGGATCATATATCTATGCCGAATTGAAGCGTGTCTCCCTAACAATTCAGAAAATGTCTTGAGTCATATTATAAGGGGCATTTACCTTTGCCAACAAGCAATGCACCATTAAATTTCTAGATTTTGAATAGGGTTTGGTGTGATGTTCTCTCCATAGAGATCCAAGAGATACCAGCATGTACTGGTTCTTGGTCCCTGTGTGCCAGCATCACTAATTCGCTCCTAATTATATTAACATGCCAGCATCACTAACTCACTAACTTTATTCTCTCCATCATCTCCTCCTCTTCCTCAGTCAGGTGATCCATGTGTGTCTGATCCAGACAACAGAAAGCATGCTGACCGCACAGAGGGCATGCGCAGCCCTGGCTGCCAGGCGCCTGGTTGGAGCCTCTGTCTCCTCAGCCCACACACACTCCCGTCAGTTCCGCACTGCCACGCCATGTCAGGACGAGCTGGAGCTGAATCCTGAATGGGCCAATCTGGCTAAGAAACAGTTGAAGGGGAAGAACCCGGAGGATCTGATATGGCGGACGCCTGAGGGAATCAACATCAAGCCCGTTTACACCAAAACGGACTCGGCTCCCTCTGCAGATGAATTGCCAGGAGTATTTCCCTACACTAGGGGGCCCTACCCCACCATGTACACATTTAGACCCTGGACCATCAGGCAGTATGCTGGCTTTAGCACTGTGGAGGAGAGCAACAAGTTCTACAAAGATAACATCAAAGGTAGTCTACATAGCTTCCTGTTGTTGTGTACACTTCCACTGTCAACTTAATTATCTGAAAACTCGTGGAAATCCATCCTTAAAATGAGCTTAGAATGGTACATGCTCAAAGGGAAGTAGTGGGCCTATAAATTACTTTGCACCACTTGTCTGTTTACGGGACAACAAATCTGTTGTGCATGAGCCTAGTGCTCAACACATTAACTCTAGAAATCATGTTGCTCTATTACTATATTAATGCAGTTGACTGGAGACTACTGACAAAGTGTTAAGACAGAAATATTACAGTTGAATACAGAAGGTGGACACACTGTCTTCCCTGAACTGCATTGGAAAATTACATGGAACCCTATTTCTGAAGTGACTCTGTAATCTGGGGAACAGTGGGCTGAAGTCAGTGGTTTTTGGCTGGTACACCTCCTTAGTACCTGGACATTGAGTCATAAACTGATATAACGCTGTACTAGAGCGCATTAGAAGTCTACATTAGAGACCACAGTCCAGCTTTGAAATTTTCCCATCATTTGTTAACAGAGTTCACCATTATGTGCGTTTATGCTTGCAATAGGGGCTCACGAGTCATGAGTCGGCATTGCTTCATTTTTTGGCGTGCTCAAGCCAAAATGGTTGTGAACCAGTAGATTAGAGAGACTTACCAATGGACTGAAGGTTGCTAATTGAATCCTTTGTGTTGATGGTGCTGTTAGACTGTTTGCTGGGTATTAGCCAATGACTGGAGCTTGTTGTACTGCTTTGACCACCCACTGCTACTAAACCTCCCTTCCTCCTTGCCCTAGACTGATTTGCTCTGTAGAAATGCGTGTGTGAGTGTGATTGTTCTGCAACATGGTTTTAATTTTTCCCTCTATTTACACCTATGACTCCCCTGGTTCTTGTCCATCTGATCAATCTTCTTTTTTCCATCCTTGACCCTGATCCACTCTCTCCTTCACTCTCTCTCTTTCAGCTGGACAGCAGGGTCTCTCTGTGGCGTTCGACCTCCCCACTCACCGTGGTTATGACTCAGACAACCCCCGAGTCCATGGAGACGTCGGCATGGCTGGGGTTGCCATAGACACAGTTGAGGACATGAAGATGCTCTTTGACGGAATCCCACTTGAGAAGATGTCCGTTTCTATGACGATGAATGGGGCGGTGATCCCTGTGCTGGCCATGTTTATTGTGACAGGAGAGGAGCAGGGCGTGTCCAAAGCCAAACTAACTGGCACCATTCAAAATGACATCCTTAAGGAGTTCATGGTGCGCAACACCTATATCTTTCCCCCGGAACCTTCCATGCACGCCATTGCGGACATCTTCGCATATACCTCCAAGGTATTTACCACTTAAGCATCATTTAATCATCTGTATAATCTGTATAAGCTGATATAGATAGTAGTTTCATTGATTTACTGACTGACCTTGTTCACAGCACATGCCCAAGTTCAACTCCATCTCCATCAGTGGCTACCATCTTCAGGAGGCTGGGGCAGACGCCATCTTGGAAGTGGCCTACACCATCGCTAATGGCCTGGAGTATTGCCGCACAGGTCTCAAAGCAGGTTTAACCATCGATGAGTTTGCCCCAAGGTACAAGACAATCACATGTTATTGAGAATAGGTGCTGAACACAGGTTGCCTTATATATCTTTGGCTCCTTTAAAGCTACAATATGCAACTATCCGCCTTGAGGCAGGAAGTGCATTGTTAATCTCGCCCTCCTCCCCCTCAGTTGGTCAGTTTCCCACCCTAACACTCATCACTCATCTTGATGAACTGTCTACTCTGAAAATTCATCTGTAAAGCCCACAGCAGGCATTGAAGAAGCAGATGGTGAACACAGACATTGTCAGTGTTCACGTGTGTTCTTGAACGGATCTTTTCCGCTGCCCGTTTAGCTTCACTGTTTTTTCGTTTCTTGCTGGTTTCTGTCATTGTTGTTTTTGCTATGACTTCCCAGCGCTTGATAGCCACAACCCAGCTCACTGCTGGCCATCACCATAACATCATCGAAAAGCTAATTTCAGGCAAATGGGGGGATTTAGGCATTTAAACACAGACACTAACTGATGATGTGTAATACATCCTTTTTATTGTTATTTTAATGTCAAAAATTGCATGTTGTTGCTTTAACTCACAACTGAACTAAAATGTTTATGTCCCTAGAAAGTCCTCCTGGGTACTGTACCAGTTACCTTTCCTCTCCTTGCCAATCGATTTTCAGTGGAGCATTATGAGATAATTTCATGACATTACAGTTCATTATATGTCAGGTCATATATGGCCTTGGACAAATAATACTCTCACTTATCACTATACAGGCATCGTAGTTGTGTCACAAATGTCCTCGCAACAATGGCTGTGCGCAAATAATGGCTAAATAATATAATAACCAGGCTACAAAAAGGGATGCTGTACCTGAAGAAGATGAATGTGGAAATTCGCCAATAACCCAGTCGAAACAAAATCTCCACCAATGATTTCTGAGAGGCTGTTAGACGAAGTGATAGCTCAGGCCACATCATGACAGTACTGCTGTGTTAATTGTCTTTACAAATGGTTTCCAGCACCAGATGGAACACTTGTGATGAGACAGGCGGAGGAAATGGATTCTTCTTTTTCAGTCACAGCTGATTGATGTGTTCTACAGCAATTGTAGAGTTGAATGGTCAATAACACTCAGCTGAAGGCAGACACTTTTCCTCCCTACCCTGCTGTCTGTCCAATACCTGCGCCTTTCATTGTTCCTCCACTGTGTCCCCATCATGTGTCCTCCAGCAGTGTATTTTCACTGTTTTTCAATTACTTAGATAATGGCAGTTACACCTGTGTATGTAATCACCAGGAACATCCTGAAGGCTCAGCTTGACTCTTTTCCCGGAATGACTTCAAAGTCATGCTAAGATTTACGCTGAGGACTCTGAATCAATATAGAGATGTCACTCACTTGCTGTGAAATGGAAGGTTTTCTGCTGTGAGCTGTAATTTTCTACAGCGTGAAGCTGATTGTTATGATTTTTTTCCCAACTCATGACCAATGCCAGCCCTTGGGTTGGACCACAGTTTGTAGAACTTAATAGATCAAGTGACTGTGACCCCCAGCCCAGACAGTGGGATTTTTTTGGCACTACCACCAGCCAGAGTTTACGCTGTAGAGTAAAAGGGTGGAGCAGGAGGAGCCAAGGTGAAGCCCATACCTTCAGGAAAGGCCAGCCCGCGGCACCTTATGTGGTCATAAAGCATATCTGCATGTAGCCCAGAGTCATGGCTGCTGCTGCTAACCTGACATTATGTTTCTATGCAACCAAACTAGCTTCTTGCCAATCATAGCCGTCTTTACACACAGTATTTATACTGGGCTAATGGTGGAGCTGGCATGGCTTTGATTTCTCTGTAAGGCTGGAGAAAAGGAGGGTTAAAATAACCCGGCTGTGTCCCACTTCACAACCCAAAAGCAAAGCAGGAAAGCCCAACCGTACCTTTTATTTGTTCTGCGCCTGTCCAAATGCCATGGTACAGTCATCCACAAGATAAGCACAGGTAAATGCCCTTCTCTCTTTTATGCAGAGAATGGATACACCAAGCTCCATCCAAAAATCTAGTTTAATGTGCCATGGCTTATTGGCAAAGGTCCATACCCCTTAAAATATGTGTTAAGACCTTTTCTAAATTGTGGGGTTCCACTCTTCAGTTTGACATACACATGATCCACCAAGCAGCACTTTATTTCAATAAAATCTCTACTTTTAGACTTGGTTCTCACTGCTCACTGCTGCCCATCATAATGTATTTTGGTGAAAGAAGATTGTAGAAATAATAGGCCAATCAATTGTAAAAGTCTAATACTAACATTTTTTGAAATATGTGCTGCTTTGTGGCTCATATGTTGCCAAATTGAAGGATAGCTCCTAACAATTCAGAAAACATGCTGTGTGACCACATTAAAGCCACATTAAATTGCTGGAGGTTTGAATGAAGTTTGGTATGATGTTTTCTCCATACAAGAGAACGGCGCGTATCAGTTCTACTGCGAGATAAGCAATATTTATTGTTTCACAAGATACACTCAATCCTGCAGATTCCCCTCTGCAGTGTAAAAATGATCATATGGTAAAAAGGTGGATGAAAAACATCTGTGGAAATTCATCATGATTAATTCTCTACCGGCTCTGTAACGGCATATTACCTTGTTCAGCTGTGTAAAGTAGCACCAAGACCATGTTCTTCTTGTGATATTGATTGCAGTCTGGTTTTATGAACTATGACTGTTTATCGCAATTTTTGGCCCTTGGACTGGTTTTACAGTTGTCTTTTTTCAATCCATTTTATATATGTGTTTCTCTCTTGACCATTGTTTGTGTGTATATTGTCAGGTTGTCATTTTTCTGGGGTATCGGGATGAACTTCTACATGGAAATTGCCAAGCTGAGGGCAGCCAGGAGGCTGTGGGCCACGCTCATTAAAGAGAACTTCCAGCCCAAGAACGCAAAGTCTCTCCTCCTCCGCACACACTGCCAGACGTCAGGCTGGTCGCTCACTGAACAGGTAAATAGTAGTTATCAGGGTGTCTGAAAGTCAAAATGTAGCTTTTCCTCACTGCACTATTTATCTACTGACAAATCGTCTTGGTTGCGTAGACATACTTCCATCTCCCATGTGGCCCCTTTTTTAGGATCCGTACAACAATGTGGTGCGCACAGTGATTGAAGCCATGGCAGCTGTGTTCGGGGGGACCCAGTCGCTCCACACCAACTCATTTGATGAAGCCCTGGGCTTGCCCACAGTGAAGAGCGCCCGCATTGCCAGGAACACCCAGATCATCATCCAGGAGGAGTCGGGCATCCCCAAGGTGGCCGATCCCTGGGGGGGTTCGCACATGATGGAGTCCCTCACAGAAGATGTCTATAACACAGCACTGAAGGTCAGTCAGGGGGACAAAGGGGCAGCAGCTTGGGCTTCTATTCGTTTTAGTTTCACATGGTGTCTGCAGGTCCTGGTCCAGGTCTTAAAATGTTTGAATAGGGGGGTATTTTTCACTTTTCCTACAATTTTATATCATTGCCTTGAGCCTAAGAAACATGACTATGAAGACATGATTCTGATTGTTCTGATAGGCCTAGAATTTTTATTTTAACATTTATTTCAATTCTGAAATTGGTCTTATATTTAATTCTAACTGGCATTCAAAAATCTTAAATTTAACTTGATTAAACCTGTAGACATCCCGCCAAAAACACTATAAAACATAGTGAAGACAGTCCAGTTAAGAGAAGACCTTGCTTGAAAGAGTTGTCTCTGGTTCAAATTACTGTTTTACATAGCTTCAGTTACAGTATTTTGTTGGGATTGATCGATCTTGCCTGACACTAGGGAGGCATTTCGATTGCCATATTGTTCTCCAGGCTAACTTCTCCTGAGTAATTAGGATAGGATTTAAATGAATGCTCCTGAGTAATTAGGATAGGATTTAAATTAATGCTTTACCTCCAACCCTCTCTCATTTAATTCAAAATGACTTGCCACCAGCAAGGGGCTCAGGGGATGAGATTGATTAATATTTGACCCTGGCCTGCTACAGAATCAATAAAGAGATTATAGGCAAACCTAGACCACTGGAGGGCATTCTGGTATAAAAGGGGGTAGGGTGTCTTACAGATAATTAAAAATGGATTGCTCTTTGTCATATTTGTCAAATTTATATTATTGAAATCCTTTTGAATAGTGTTGTGGAAGTGAACCTTTTTTGAACCATATCATTATGTGCCTGTCAAGTTTTATTGAAGAAAATATTAGAGGGTTACAATACATGAAGTCAAATGACTACACAAGTGAGTCGCTATCAGACAGACACTGAAATAGACCTAACTGAAGAGAAGCCAAACAATTTAGCCACATTTAATTTAACTACATCCTGGTAGAAATACAGTGAATAAGGCATTAGGCTTCACAACAAAGCTCTTAAATGAGCTTGAAATAAT
This sequence comes from Centroberyx gerrardi, assembly GCF_048128805.1. Classification (NCBI taxonomy): domain Eukaryota; kingdom Metazoa; phylum Chordata; class Actinopteri; order Beryciformes; family Berycidae; genus Centroberyx; species Centroberyx gerrardi. The sequence goes on from NC_136014.1 coordinate 17,774,950, forward strand.
TAGTTTGAGCTCTAAGATGATGTCAGAGATGAGAGACAAGATTGTGGCAGAAAGTTAAGAATCTTATAAGAGCTGAGCCTCCTTAATTTTATCCTGGTTTTGCTGCAAAATTATTACCTTATTACCATGTTTCAATCAATTATCAGTCAAATATTATGCCATTTTTTTAATAGGTTTAGGCTTTACAAAGGCTGAACATCTATTTACATATTTGAACATTCAGAGTGTGCATTCTTAATAGCGGGCATGTGGAAATATATGCGTGGTTGCATTCATTATGTGTCAGAATAATGTTCTTTTTTAAAACCCGTGTTTTCTCTTCTTCTGTGCAGTTTATTAAAGACATTGAAGACATGGGAGGCATGGCCAGGGCGGTGGCAGAGGGCATTCCTAAACTTCGCATTGAGGAATGTGCTGCACGCAGACAGGCCCGTATTGACTCAGGTACGCTAATATATACAACACACACACGTCTCTTTTGAGATCGCATCTACACACATCCGTACTTTACCTATAGCCTCTGTCCTCCTTTAATCTTTTCATCTACTCTTTCTTCCCCACATACTACATGCTCGCTACCACTCAACTGCCCTACGTGTGTGTTTGTGTGTGTGTGTTTTCCCAGTTCCATATTGTTAGGGGACTGCAGACTACTCCAAGAGCAACAAATCTCAATGTAGGCAGAACCAAATCTATATGTCATTGCGGCAGTGTCATGGGTCCTTATGTTGGCTCTGCACTGTAAAGATAAAATAGAATGCACAGTGAAAGAGCATCACTGTGCATGCACACACACTCACTACAAGAGACCCCACTTTGACGCTGAATAAGATGTCTTTGAAGGCACAGACAACGGAGCTAACGTGACATTTTGAGGTCTGATGGAGGTTTGCGATTCTGCCGTCACTTGTGGAGTGTGCTCTGCTCCCTCATGTTGTCTGAAACCGTCACATTGCACTCAAAGGAAGCCAGCTCACCAAAGCTGCCATCAAATGCATCCATTTGTTGTCCTAATCTAATGCCCCTAATGCTGTGTACCTTCTTCTTTTTCAAATACGTTTATTTATCTTTCTTATTCGATGCTATTTGTTTATTTGTCTTTTACTTTAATGAGGCAGATCAGATAAGAGCGTGTGTGTGTGTGTCTGTGTGTTTGTGGTGGGGGTAGTGTAAGTCAGAGCGTTATGTGAGAGGTTTATTGAGGCCAGTGATCTCCATTGGCCTTGAGGATATGATAATACATGTTGATGAAAGCAAGATGCATATGAATTGGATAGTGTCTCTTTGGAATTTACCTTTCCATCTGTCCTATAACGCCAGAAAAGACTGAGGTGGAATTCTCATTTGTATTTATTGGCTTTCTGATTCACACTGGAAGCACATCTTGGCTGTTCACAAATTTCTCACTACAAATAGGCCATGCATTCTGATGGACCTTGTTGAGCTCTAAGATCATTTCCTGCCATTGGGCTCAAAAGGGAAACTCATGCATTTGAATGTTACTGTCACATTTGCTTCTGGAAAGCTGGTGGAAATGTTTGCCCCCTCGGGACCTGCCCAGGGACTTACAGAGCAGTTACCAACTACATTTTAAGCTCACCACTAGGTGTGGAGCTTCTATGTGTTTGTTTGTCTGTATGGAGGACATTTTGGGGCGACAGTGTTCATTGACTTGCATTCAATTTGGATGCTCATTCACTTTCATTCAATTATATCTGTGGCAGTTACCTCTACTGGTCAGTAGATAGCGCCATCTCCATAGCATTTAGCATATTTTAGGTCACTTTCTAAATCTTCAAAATGGACTGACTGTTGTGTGTTTAGTGCTTGAGACTGGCCATTAACCATTGTTGTTGGTTTCTAGGGTATCATGCCTGTCATATGTTGTCCTGTCGGTTGTAAAAACTGTGCTGGACTGGAAGGGGGAAAATGTCATAGTTTCCAACATCATTATCCAATAGGATCCTATGGAATCCAGACATGGCCAGACGCTTCCAATCTGTCGCACTGTGGCTTTAAGGAAGTGGCACTCAGCCTTTTTGGAACACAACCCCTTAAAGCTGCTAGGCAACTTTACATGTTGGCAGCTCCAAATGGAAGCAAGAGGCAACTGTATGAAAATTTTGAACTACAATACCCAGAAATCATGTAATGTGACATCAATCAGTTGCACCCAGCATGCTCATGTTCACCAACCTGTCTGGTCTGTGATTCCTTTATATACCAAAGAGACCATAGAGATACTAAAGGGACAAGCGAGGCATCTTGCAGATCACGTGTAAGCAAAATAAAAACAGTAGGAACAGTTAAACTGAGAAAACTGTGATATTTTTCATCCAAACTGTGACTTTGTTGGGAAGCACGAATCTGCCACCCATCTAAACAGACATGAAAACCTATTTTCAAACTTGATGAGATCCAGCCTGGTCTCACACGCACACGCACACACACCCACACATACAGAGACACTTGTATGCTTAAATGTCCCTATGGCACTGATGGCCAATATGTCCATCAAGATGTTCAAACATGCTGAAACGTGCTCTTATCTATTTATGTATTATTTAGTGTATCATTGAATTCTCAGAAGGAGGTATGTGTTATACTTGCTGTGTACTGACATTTGTGTTTGCAGTGAAACACTTATATGCCTATTTTCATGCATGCCCATAATACTCACACTGTGGGTTCTGTACATGGTGTGACCTCCCTGTTCCGTCATCCACATGTGCTCACATGTAGAGAAGCCTTTGATCCTTATGAGGACCCCAGGCTGCCTTATCAGATGCCAGCATGGGGTTGGCCCTGTGAACATGGCAGTTCTGTCCAGAGCCTGCCACTGTTGTCTCTGATGCCTGCAGGAGGAAGAGGAACAAATTAACAAATATTGCGCCTCCTGCAATTTGAAAATTGCAGTAGGCCATATTGCGATTTCGATAAAATTTCGATTAATTGTTCAGTAGTAAGTACTGTGCACACTAGGTACAGTTTTTAGCTGCCTGCTCTTTGATCTCTTTGACTACACTACTAATACAAACTGGGATCATGTCCTGTAAACTTTTGTACTGGGTTTTAAAATAAGTTTTCAGATTTTTGTACTGTGTCACATCCTCACTGAGGATATTTACAATTTCTAAGTCTAAGCAAAGACTTCTGTTCACCATCCAGTTCCCTATTCTGCTCTGTTCCGCCTCGGCAACCACCTTGAAGATCATGCTTAAAAGGCCGTCGAGAAGCGTGTGTGTGTTTGTGTATATGGTGTACATGGTTATATATTGTTTGTCTCTGCTGACCCTTCTTTTTTTTTTGTCCGCCAGGTTCAGAGGTCATTGTCGGGGTGAATAAGTACCGCCTGGAGAAAGAGGAGACTGTAGAGGTGCTGGCTATCGACAACACAGTTGTTCGCCAGAGACAGATTGACAAACTCAATAAGGTCAGTGACCCTTAGGGAAACATCTTCTAGATGGGTCGGTGACAGGGAACACACTTCTGACAGGGAAACATGATGGTATTGGCAAACAGGGCAGACAAATGCCTTTTTCCGAGCTAATCATCATTAATCTGATGCAGATTGTGTGTGTTTTAGTTCCTTCAACTGATAAACCGTACTTTCTCACCTTGTATATTGTGTCCAGGATCAGGTCAACAGTTCTGGATGCACCTAGTTTAGAACTTCATCAGGTTCAGTTACAGGACTAGAGCTAGAACTAGAACTGAGAGCTGGCAGGGATTCAGTGTCTTGCTCAAGTACCCATCAGCAGGTTGGATCCTGTCCCAGGGATTTGAACACGGGCCTTCCCCTTGAAGGACGATCTCCTTAATCACTATGCCACCCTGCTGCGCACAGTTGCACACAAATGGAAGTCTGCCTTCTATAGATGAGGAAACATACTCTCACTTTCTCTGTCCCCTTCATTCAGTCTAATCCAGCCATTGAATCAGTAGATCAGCAGAACTTCTATGTCTCACATTTAGATCCACATCTCAGGCTTATCAGACAAGTTTCACTCATTCTTTTTTAAGGGCTTTTTAAAATTAAGCATTCATCTTTCCATTCTTCATCTGTTCTTTTTTTTCTTCTCAGAAGCATATGTGAGATATGTGCATGTAATGATATGTGAGATGGTCCCGGAGGCAGGCAGCACGCATAGATTCATCCCGACAGGAGAGCGCTCCTGCACCTACTGCCATAGGCCGTTGTATAATGTCTTCAGCTCACTGCTCCTGTTGGAAGGTCACTTGGCACTGATATGGAACCGCATGTGGCTGATGCAGTGAAGAGTAGCAGTCCTATAAGGTTGAAATAAATGCTACACTGTTGAGCCAGCATTGAACACTCTCTCCCCTAAGGCCTGTAGCTGAGGCAAGGAAGAGATTTGCAAAATTTAAAACCCCATATGAATGGAAATGACAGGCTGTGCTCGTTTCTGTGACATGAACAGGAGGAAGATGATTGTAGGACAACTCTGGTTTGACTTAAAATAAATATTGAAATCACAAGGTGCAGCTTTGTACTATATACTATAGAGCAGGAGAGACAATCGCATACTGGAGCACAGGCACCTGGGGCTTTTGTGTCATCTCTGGTTTTGAGACTGCATTTTGAAACACTTAGTTTTGTCTTGGGCTTTGACTTAATTTGTCTCAGGTCTTGGTCTTATTGCACATATTTCTGTTAACATCTGCTTTATCCCAACACAAAAAAATTCAAATGTTCAAGAGATGTGCTCACTGCTCTCTGAATTTATGGTATCATTAATACACCTAAGAATGATTTCCACATGATTTTGTTACTTGTCTTGAATAAGATTCAGCTTTGCTCATGTTTTCGACTTCATCCATGCAGGCCTGATCTTTGTTGGTGGGTCTTGATTTACATTTATCATTTCTCAGAATACTAATTCGAAGTGTATATTATGTATTGTTGATCATATCTATCTATATGTCTTTATTAGATGAAAGTGGTGCATTTTTAACCTGATCACAAAATGAAATCAAAGTATATTTTTCTTCATGTGTTTGAGACATGAAATGATTCAGTAACTCTCAAGGTCTCCTGCAAGGCTGCACCGCGCTAACACTCTACTTCACTCTTACAATCACAAGCTATGTGGCACTGTGGCTTATTCATCTCCCCAGCCAATGATGAAGTTTCATATATGTCATGGTTATCTCCCTTCTTCTCTCCTGTAGGTGAGAGAGAGCCGTGACCCTGAGGCAGCAAAGAAGTGCCTGGCTGCCATCGAGGAGTGCGCCCGAACCAGGGAGGGCAACCTGTTGGCCCTGGCTGTGGCGGCGGCTCGAGCAAGGTCAGACACCCTCAGGCGCTGACTTCCCAGCTTGTAGTGACTATGCTAATTTAGCTTCAAATAATGAATTGTGTTCTCATGATATTTCATGCGTTTTCTACCCTTTTAATATGAAAAAGCAAAGAAATTCATATTTGTTTTACTGAATGCGGATGAATACGGATAGGAACAAAATAATGATGATGGTCAGGCACAGTTTTAGCCGCAGATGATTTGACGTGCATTATGCAGTGATGGTCATTAATGTAACATGAAAACGCATTGAGTAAGATGCTGTGTGCTCGTCTCCCTAGGTGTTCTGTTGGGGAGATAACTAATGCTATGAAGGAAGTGTTTGGTGAACACAAGGCCAGCACCAGGATGGTGAGCGGTGCTTACCGCAGTGAGTTTGGGGAGCATGAAGAGATTTCCCTGGCCCACAATAGGTAAAAAAAAAAAAAAAAATGTCAGGCAACGTTTGGACCTACATTATAGACTGATTGATTGCTTGGTTGTATTTCAGTTACATAGAAGGTTTACTTCCGATGTTTTTTTAGTCCTTTGCATTGGAATACTTTATATAACCCACTCCTGTAAGAGACATATGACACGCCTTGATAGACAGTATTGCTTTGCCAAGCGCTGGCTAAACCTGTCTCTCTTTAAATCTAATATTGTTTCCCTGTTGATTTCTGCGATTCACTCTCCAGGGTTACAGAGTTCAAGAAGCACGAGGGCAGGAACCCTCGTCTGCTGGTGGCTAAGATGGGGCAGGACGGCCATGACAGAGGCGCCAAAGTCATCGCCACGGGGTTTGCTGACCTTGGCTTTGATGTGGATATCGGACCACTGTTTCAGGTCAGTGCCTTAGGGATACAGTAGAGTGAAACCTACCTGCTGCTGCAAGACCTCAGCCAGTGACCCAGTAGAGTTTAGCATGAGCTTCATTTCCACCTTAAGCGGCAGAAATATGGCCTAATGAGTAGGGAGACCGTCCTTCAATAGGTAGACATGTCCCTCATGTCCTTGGCACCCCAGTTGGTTGCCAAGGCAACTTGACAAATTTTTCCAACTGGCTGCCGTGCCTTGATGGCAGACTGCTGTCTTGCAGATGGGCATTTTGGACAAGTTGGTTCCCTCAACTGCCTTTTGACTACATCCGCCTGTTTACTCACTATATATGGTCATTTTTTTTTATAATGGTGTATTTGTTGCCTACATATTTCCATTTGGTTAATTTCCATTTTCCAAAGTAAATGTGCTATTTGTTCAAAAGTTATAGCCTAATCCAAATTTCCATTTTTTGAGAAGCTCCAGGGGAGCTGTTATATAGCTGACTCTGCACTCTGACTGCCCTCTGGAGGACAAGTAAATACGAATTTCTGTACTGGGGATAAACAATAAACTATCACAGTTTCACTGTTATTTATAAAAGGTCAGTCTATTTTCTTTGAGTAAAGACATCTCAGAATTGAATTGATATACAAAGGTTAGGCATGCAGTTAAGTAATTAAATTAAATTAAATGAAGTGTGTCCTTGTGATTACTAAAATGGTGACGTTAATGTTAATCTGAATTAGGTGGGTTAAATTACAGTCAGACCCTTCCCTTTTAGACTTTCCAAACTACTACTCATCTGAAAACTAAACTCCTCGCAGACAGAAAAAAATACAGCCTGTTCAGCACTTAGGTTGTTTGGGATTTCAGGATTGCTTGTCAAAGGAAATACACACCAACACACACACACACACACACACACACACACATACAGTTCAGCAGTGTATTGTAGGAAGGCCACAGCAGTATTGTTTCCATTCTTTTAGCTTTTCAATCACCTCAATTCAAGTTAACAATGTCTTCAAAGAACACACTGGAAAAATGTATGGATGTAGAAAGGGATTAGATAAAAACGAAGAGAAGGAAAGAAAAAACACAATGAAATTCTTCAATGTATTTATTTTCTAGCTAGAATCTGAGATGTTTTCTTTTTTCCCTTCTCACTATCGGGCGGGCAGACTCCCCTTGAGGTGGCCCAGCAGGCAGTCGACGCAGATGTACACTGTGTCGGGGTCAGCACGCTCGCAGCGGGACACAAGACCCTGGTCCCAGAGCTCATCAAGGAGCTAAGGAACCTCAACAGGCCAGACATCCTGGTAATCTGCGGAGGTGTCATCCCGCCACAGGTAACTCCTGACCTTCATAAATATCAAATCTCTAACCCTGAGAATCCATCCCCTCGCCCATTTCTCATTTGCTGGCATCCTGCTGTCCTGCGTCGGCTTCATTAGACATCCCTCTCACCTTTTCTCTGTCTCGCTCTTATTTCTCTCTGTCTCATCACATCTCCTTCACATCACACTCTCCCCAGATGCCGCGTCTCATGAGCGGCATGACAAAGATCTCGCTGACAGAAAGTGGAAGTGTTGTATAAATTGAAGCTTTAATTAATTAATTCTAATTCTATAAGCGAATGTCAAGAGACTCAACAGGCAGCTTCATTTACCCCACTGTGGCCGCAGGAATAGCGCATTGATTGGTGCTTCAAGGAAATGTCCATGCGTTAATAAATTGCGTGTATGCTATCTGGCAACATTCACACACTTAATAAGTGTAAGTAGTGTAACACGTTGGCAGCTCCACATAGCAGCAAGAGAGGAAGGTTTGAACACTGAATACCCAGTGTATACTCAATACCCAGAAATCATGTAATGTGACATCAGTAAACTGCACACAGCATGCTCATGTTTACCATCCCAGCCCAGTCTGTGATCACTTAATACCAAAGGATACCAGAGGGATGACAGAGGCAAAATATCTAACATTGGTGAGTCAAGCTTTCTAGGGATGGAGCGCTGGCTTGCTGCTGTTTAGGAGACAATATTGCATTTTGCTTTTAAGTTTCGATTTGTCACTTCCTGTGAGTGGAGAAAAATAAATCTTGCATTGTGTAGCTTTAATTGTTAAGATGGAACAGCTAAAACAAGAGAGTGAGGTGTATAAAAAGCAAAAATTTGCTGCTGTTGTACTGAGTGTAAAGATGTATTGAGGCCCCCGTGTTGTTCTTCAGCACCAAACAGAACAAGCATCACAGAGCAGTCTGTGAACGGTCTTATTTTTTATGACTGTGAAATGAAGCATGGCCAAAGGCACATTGGTCTTGCATGAGACACACATTTGGCTTTCGTCACGGATTCAAATGAGAGACGGAATGCAGACACTATAATGTTTACCGTGGCGCCTTGATGACGTGCTCACAAAAGGAAATCATAACTACATCACCAACATCACAGTACGTGTTTCTAATTCAATTATGAAAGACAAATTTTCTGAGAAGCATTGGCCTACTGGTTTCTGCTTATCTTGCGTCACCGGGAAGCAGAGTGCAGCTACTGAAGAGGATCTCAGAGAAATAGGCTACATGTAGCTTAAAAAGGCTAAAAAAAACTCAGTCTGGTCTCAGAGTACACTGACTGACTCAGAGTGAACAATGAGTATGTGAATATTTTGAATATGTTGCATATCCCAAATAAGGGCATAGTCTGAATAAAGTGTTTTGTACATTGCTTGTAAATATCCCGATTATACGTATTCCTTTATTTCCAATATGCATTGCCAGCGCTGCACACACAGGTACTTTCCACATGTCTCTCACTTGCTCCACTCGGTTATATCCAGCTTCCTTCATCTTTTCAGCACTAAACAGAAAGATGTCACTCTTGCAGTAGCATTTTCTGTCTAGAAAACGCAGGATATCCCCTGCTTTCATGAAGCATATAAAAATGTCAGTCTCAGTGTCACGGTCGGTTTGCCGGTCTTCGTTCACCACCACCATTCAAACCAGGCGAGCTAACATCAGCTTGCTGTCACAAAACTTGACGCTGAGGTAAATGGCAGCTGTCACACTCGAGCGTGCACAATAGTGATGCGCGGATTGCAGTTACATCCGCGGGCACCGCAGTTAATCCGTGGGTCGGGTCATAAAAATTAACATTCTGATTAATAGCGGATGGGTGAAATAATACATCGTTAATGAGAAAAATATTAATTAATTAAATACCTGCAGCGATCCCACCGCAGCAGAAACGATAAGTGCGTCTCCCCATTAAGAGAGACGCTGTGTAGACACTAATAACAAGTATTTCTATTATACAAGAGAGAAACAGGACCGCAGCATAAATATGAAACTGTATTGCAAAGGCACAGTTCACCATGGAAACGTTTAATTACTGAAAGCACTAGCAGCCTCTCTAATCTTTAAAGTAAATTGTTAAAGAAAACACTCATACATGAATACAACGAACACACAATAAAGAAATCACATAGAAAGCTCACGCTGCTCGACATAATTTAAAAGGCAATATAGAGGTGGAGTGAAATGTCCATGCGGGTGCGGGGCGGGTCTATAAATCGTAGAAAATAATTCGTTCGGGTGGGTGATTTATGCGTACATGCGGATTCGGATGGTGTCAGAGCCGATCCGCGCATCACTAGTGCACAAACAGCAGTCCAGGGCATATCCAGAATAATGTGTTTACATGCCACCGTATCCAGAATTAAATCGGATTCATTTATTTGGGATATTAACGGCATATTAGTGTGCATGTAAACGCGGCTCAGCTTGCCCTCATGCTGCCAGTTCCACAACAGTTGACCTTGATGTGACGGTGACGGGAGATTCGTTGAGCCACATAATAGCCCAATATAATTGCGATTGAATAGAGCAGGCTGAGGTGGAAGCATTCTTGTGTTTGTGTATAGAACGTTTTACAGTATGTGAGAAGAAGTATGCGAGTCCATGGAAGCTACATTTGACGGGTGATAGTTCTCATTGATGTATTGTGACAGGGGCCCTTTCTTTGAGGGCCATTACATTAGTAAAGAGTGATCCTGAAAGGGAGTTGGTGCTGAGTGTGAATCAGAGGCAGCACTTACTGTCCGTCTCGGTCTGCCTCCTCTACAGCTCGCCCAGCCAAGCTCAGCACGCAAACCCTCCGGTATGGCGTGCTTGGAGCCATGAAAACATATCATGTTTATTCATGCAAAGAGAACAAATTATATTAAAAAAAAAACAATGTCATCCTGCCATCATGCAAACAAAGAGGTACCAGTATGGGGCCAATGATCCTAGTTACAGCAAACACAAACCTACGCAATCTGCTGTGACAGAGGGTTGCTCTGATGAGTATAATTACCATAATCACACAAAATATATCTGGATATATCTCCTTGATAACAGAGCAGTCTTTATGTATTTATTTGTTTTATATTGCTTTGCGTGTTTGCTTGTCTCAAAACACATCTCATCACATTCCCATTGGGGGTGCTTGCAGCTGTAGTTGGATTATCTTTGGAATAACACGTTCCTTACAATTTAAACATGCAGGTGGTCTGCACAGCTTTCATTCTATACATATTTTGAATTCCTCATTAGCCGCAGTTAATCTAAATTGTGCTACGCCTCCCTGTGTAGGACTATGAGTTCTTGTACCAGAGCGGCGTGTGCTGCATCTTCGGCCCGGGAACCAGGATCCCACAAGCTGCGGTGGAGGTCATCGACAACATTGAGAAGAGCCTGGAAAAGATCCGGCAGGCCATGTGAATACTTTTCCAAAACCACAGCAATAACTGTCTGCTTGTGCTGTGTCAATAAGAAAGTTACAGATGGGAAGCCCACACTCCTCTACGCATTCTGTTTGACAAGTAGCATGAGATTGTGGAGAATCGTCATATTGCTAAAGGCTTTTTTCCCCACTGTGAGTTCACAGAACGTACAGCTGTCAAAGTTGTGATTAAAAATCTTTCATTTATCTAACAGAGAAAGCGCTGAAGGTGCCATTGTGGTTGGTATCAACATTGCATTCTCTGTATATGAGATTTGTTTTAATTACTCATAGAATCTTCACAGTTTGCCATTTTCAGCCCTGTAACTTCACAAGTAAAAGAAAGTCTTTCAACTAGCAGCTTAACATAATGTTTAGTTTTGTTCAGGGAGAGTCAAATGAGATGTCATCTAAGATCTAAAGACAGTGTAGCCTAATATTCAGGCTTTCCACACGACCTCCTCAATTGGATACTTGGCCGTGAAACTAATTATTTTGCCTTTTGCAGCACAACTACAGTACGTGTAAATGAAAATGGTGAGGCTTATATTGGTAATATCCTGGAAATATCCTAGAAATTGGCTAATAAGCGTGGGAACCTTGACACTTGATGAATAATATTGAGGTTAATAGGAAAGACTCTGTTATGACAGAAGAGGTGAGACCATATTTAAACTTTTAAGCATACACATATTTACTACATAAATCATACATGTAGTCATAGGGTGTTAAAGAACTAAGGTAGTACAATAGCGTGTCATAGAAATTATTATAATTATGGGCCTCAGGATGAGCAGAGCAGAGCGTTTTGCTGCCATCACAGATAAGACATCACACAGCATGATACATGACTATATGTACAATTTGTAATATCTTAATTTCATTGAATCCCAGCAGGGATAAATTAGTATTAGTGGAAGGGAGATGGATACACTGGAGCTCACATCAGAACGTTACGCCTGCCTTTTATGTTCAAGGAGACTGTCAGCTTGAAAGTGACCTTCTGTTGTTTGATCTTTTGCTTCACCGCATAATGTCTCATTTTACCTCCTCCTCTTCAGAGATAAAACCACTGAACAATGATCACAACTTGTAAAGCAATCGGAAATAGTATTTTTCTACTTGTGATTCTGAATCAGATTTGGTGTTCCTTGGACTGAATAATAAAGTGTGAGAACTTTGAAAATGTTTATTTTTTCACCTTTTTGTATCAGGTACTTGATCACCCCCCTGTCCCTGTTAAAGCAAAAGCTTTCCCTGTGGAAAATCAATATGTCTAATACCTGGTATTTAATCTACTGGGTTCAGACACAGACCATCCATTGAGCCATCTATGCTACATTTGACTCTTCAAGATAAAAGACTGTAGGGAAATGCATAACCAAGAGCTGTGAAGGAAATATGGGATGTCTTTGATGTATAATGATTGTTGACACAAATGTCTGACGGCACAAGAATCAGTTCATCCAGTAAGTGTCTCGGAGGAGCAGCGTAACATCTGAATTATCTGTTCAAGAGAGGAGGGAGTTAGTCAAACGTGATCACTGGTGCGATTTTGACGAAACTTGAGAGGAGGAATGATGGAGTTTTGCACTGTTCTGGCACTTAAAAAAAACTACACTTATTGGCCTGATGGAGGCGCAACTTGTTCGCTTGTTAGAAAAGGCGACCGAGAGCAACTAATGATGATTTTCGAGGGTTATGGGTTCATGAAAAGTTTTCTGGCTCAGAGTGGTTATCCTTGGTATGAAATGAAACACATTTAGGTGCGAAGCTTAAAGAGACATTCTATTACTTCCTCAAAGTCAGTCTCCCATTCATTTTCAGTGGAGTAGCTCCAGTTTACCATACTGATCTAGGTTCTGCAGTCTAAATAAAAGCCTCTTCAAATATTATTTCAACTTTCTTAGAATAGCATTCCTTCTTTAAAGCACATTTGATGTTCTCTCTCATGGTTGCAGCCATCTTTTGACATGGAGTTGTTGTAGTGTCTGCAATAACATGACCAAATGGAGTGTGAGGAACTAAAAATGAATGAGTTCCAGTTAACCGTGTATTCAGTACATTGAAGAGAGGCCAGTGAAAACTTCTGTCATAAAAACCTTTTGTGGTGCCGTGGAAAATAATGAATGTCAGTAAAATCACCAACATGCACATATAATTGAGTTTGCTTCTGCAAACTTTTATTTTATTTTCCCATGGTAACATATTTCTTATTTTTAAAAAAAAAACCAAACACGTCAAAGGAACACAGAGGAATAACAGCTGGTAATGAGTTTTGCTCAAGTTTGTTTTCTGATGTGTGCAGTGACTAGCTTGTTGAAGATCGCTCTATTTATATTTTGTTTGCAGCGATAACAATTATTCATAAATGTACAGTACTATTGGAGGAAGTGATATCTCATTAATGAGGTCCGGTTGTATTCATACATACTGCATGTATATCAGTCCTTGAGGGTTTCAGTCTGCAGCACTGTCTCACATCATGTTTTGTTCATGACAGCAAGTTTCTTTCATTGTCAAATTAAGAGGAAGTGACACTAAGATTTCCATCCCATGAGAAAAACAAATACCACTCATAGATTAAACGTAATGTTTTTGTGAAGTGCTATTTACGTATGAAGTAATGAATCCTTGTTAAACATACCCATCCACAACTGATGCTGTGTGTACTATCTAAAGATCAGTGTCCACTACTGTTATTCAGTCAGTGTTTATGCTTAAACTTGATCTATACATTTTGTACATGAATATAGCTGTATAAGAATATTGATGATATGCAGGTTTTTTTTTGTGTAAATTTGAAGCAAAAAAAACAAATAAAAAAAAAATCATCATGTTTCGTTCTCATAGTTACGACATCACAGTCACAAGTTTTATAAATAACACCATCATTCAAGTTACACTGTCTTCAATAGTTACACATTGCAATAACAAACAAAAATGTCCCTGGCCACACAACATCACATGACACTGCAAAATAAAACAAAAACAAAAACTATGCTATGTTACTGGAACTCTTGGTGCTGTGGGGTTTTTTTTTTTTAAAGATTTATTTTAGGCTTTATTTGACAGAGAGACAGGAAGGAATGGGAGAGAGAGAGGGGAAGACATGCAGCAGACCGCGGGCTGGATTGGAACCCGGGTCGCTGCGGGAAGGACCGAGCCTGATGGTACTCGCTCTACTCGGTGAGCCACCAGGCCGCCCCGGGTGCTGTGGTTTTGAGTGTGAACTCTTCAAGCAGCACAGGGACTCATATTTCCCTCAAGCTCATGGAAACTGCATGATTTATGCTTGCATGAATCAAGCAGTATAGCAGAATACTGTAACTTAAGAAATTCTTAAATAATTATGACTGAATAGGCTTCCTTCTGTAAGTCAGCAACTAATGACACTGTTTTTGTTGGCCAATTCAAATGAAATCCATGCAAAGTCTTTTACTCATTGTCCATAAGCTACATATTGTATCTTCCAGCATAGAGAAAGATGGAACATGTAAAATATTTGGGTTAGAACACATAAGTACACAAATTGTAGCAGGAAAGATGCTCCCTGGGTTAAGCAAGAAAAACAACAACAATAGGAACAGAAATGGAAGGAAAACAAATACGCATGACGTGCATGAGCAATTTCCTAGAAGATGATGTGGACTGAACTTACCATTATTGGTAGACTCTTTTCCCTTTCAGGCTTAATTATGTACACTGCTGTGTTGTTAAGCATTACAAGCAGCAGGCTGTTAGGGATTCCCAGTGAAATTGAAAGGAGGCCTTTGTCTATACCCCCAGTGACATGAAAATCCTCCACATACTGTATGATTGCTAAACCCAGACCTGAGTTATTTTACATCACAGCTCTGTTCACAGCATGAAGCCCTTTGAGGCTCTAAATATAATAGTCATTTGGTCACGTTCCTCATGCTAAACAACACACAAATTGGTCATAGAAATCATGAGAGTTGTCAACTTACTAACAAGTAAAGAAACATTTTTGGTAGTGGAGTTAAGAAACTTGTCCTATAGAAGCACAAGACCAGCTGTCACTTATCACATGCCATCAAACACATTGTGGAGGTTTGATGAAAATAGAATACACATCATACTTTACAACATACGTACAATATACGTTATCCAGTTGTAGCATATTCATATTATTTTTTCATGCTCTCTATGGGGATTCTGTCACTTCCTCAACAGTCACTTCTAGTTGAGTGCTGTTTCACTCTTTAATTACAGTTTCAACTGGCAAGCAGCTCACAGCTCGGTCAACTCGGTCAAACTTGGTGAACAGAAAACTGACTATCGTACTAAGATAGATCCTTCTCAGTGAGTTGATTGAATAAGATAGTTGTAATGGAAGAGGTGCATAAAGACGGTGGCCCTCTCCTCTGGTTTGAGGTCATAACTTTTCATTCTGATTAACCCTGATGAAAGCAGCTTTGCTGTGAGACCTTTGGTTTTGTACTCTCTTAATGAATTTGTGCGTCAGAGCTCTGGTTTTGCAGATGCAGTCTTTTGTTGTGTTTAGTCCTGTCGGCTGGCACTGTCTGTGCGTTTGTGCTTGACAGTATGTTGGCAGAGAAAGGACTCAGACCAGTATTCCATGGTGACTCAGTATGTTCCATGCTCAAAAATGATTTGTTCAAAAGATTAGTTCATTCATTTTTGCACACCGTGGAAAGGTTTGCAGAGGCGGAATGATGTCAAGAAGTCTTCATACACCTGGTTTATTCAGCAGCGAGTAGGCACATGAGTTTGGCTGCCATGGGTTACAGGTTGTAGCCCAGATTGCAAGCATAGGTTTCAGTCTGAATCCAGTGCTTAGCTGGCTAAAATATCACAGCAGTTAACATATCATTGTGCAAACTTGCACTCTGTCTTATTCAACCAATTGTAAAAGGGCCAGTATTAGGCCCGTTACATACACTATGTAAGCAACGCATGCAACAACGCAAAGGGCAAAGCAAGAGGCGTTTCTCGCATTTTTGCGTAGCAAAATGTGTAGTCCAAAATTTGTAACACAATGCTAACGTCTGCTGCAATGTCACGCATTTCAGGTAGGGACGCTAAATGAAAATTGCTGCTAAACGAACAATGAAGAAGTCATTTCCTCTGTAAACAAATGAAAATGGCGGTGGCTCAGTCAGGAGAGACACTGGCTGATCTGGCACACGTACCATCTTCGTTTCAACCTTTTCTTTTGGCAGCAATGGAGAATGTATAAAAGTACACATTCCTCTACAGTAACCATTTTAAACATTCTGCTCATATGTTAATGCTCCAGATAATAAAATACTTCCATGTACTTGCGTTAGTGTAT
The DNA here is from genome assembly GCF_048128805.1 of Centroberyx gerrardi. Classification (NCBI taxonomy): domain Eukaryota; kingdom Metazoa; phylum Chordata; class Actinopteri; order Beryciformes; family Berycidae; genus Centroberyx; species Centroberyx gerrardi. The sequence continues at coordinate 17,791,158 of NC_136014.1, forward strand.
GCGTGCCTTGCGCGGAGTATGTAACGGGCCTTACCCTGCTTGTTATGTTGTAATAGCACACACCAGTAGTGCTTATGAAGGTTTCATACAATACAAAAACACAATATTTTTTATGCCAATGTAGTGGGCTTATGAGATGAAATCACATTTTTTTATACAGTTCACAAGAGTCTTGTGAAGAAAGCAGTGTCCTTTCTTCTGATCCATCATTACACTGTGTCTCGACAAACAACGAGGACTCAAGTCTTTTGGCTCAAAGTCACTGTCTTAGATTCTCTGCTCCCCTGGAAGGCCGGCCTGGCTTCCCTGGACCTGGTCTTATCACTGACCATGTAGATGCCATTGTCATTGATGCTGTTGGAGGCGTGGCAGGCGTTAGAGCCTCCACACAGCCAGCCGAGCTGCTTCACCTCCCTTTTGAAGGTCTTGCTGAAGATGTAGTAGATCATGGGGTTGTATACAGTGGAGCTCTTGGCAAACATGCAGGGCAGGAGGCTGACCTCGGGGGCGATGGAGCTGCTGTTATGGTAAATGGACCACAGATTTACCATGCCATAGGGTGACCAGCAGCCTATGAAGCCTGCACTGATCAGAACAGCGATCTGCAAGAGAACAGGCGGACAAGGTCAGTAGAAATACCACAAAATACCACTTTTTGCATTAAGAGTGTGTATTGGGTTTTCATGTTGCTAAATACAAAGGGGATTTCTACAACTAGAGGCCATAATGAAATATGAAATAGAATAACAATGAGTCTGTCAATTCTCATATAAAGCAACTGTACGAAATATCATTTAACTGTGTGACTGTACTGCAATTGATGTGATTTCATGAGCAGGCAGTACTAGAAAACCTCAACAATAAAGTTTGTTTTGTCGCAACTTAAACCTATATTTCACGTAAAGCAAAACAACTCAGTGTTTATGGCTTAGCCAAGAGTGACACTGTATAGTGAACTGTAATCATAGTTTGTTAATCAGCATTCCTCTTGAATGTGTACTGCACACATCACATTATGAATGATGAGCAATTTAGTAAATTGTATCACATACGCACACATTGAGATTATACAAGCAGCAATGTGTGTATGTGTGTGTGTGTGTATGAGGATGAGATAGAAAAGGACAACAGAAAGACTGGAATGCATTTGTAATATTCAGCATCTTCTAAGACTCTAAGACTTTTCCATTCCAAGTTACATTCAAGTGTTTGCTGAAGAAGCCCAGAAGGACAGACACTTCACAGAGACTGAAATGTGCCAAGGCAACACATGCTGTCAAATCCCCAGTCAATAACAGAGCTTTTATCTCAGGAAGGGCCACTTACTATCAACAGCCTGCGATGGAGCTTGACAATATTGGGGACCTGGTTGCTGTTCATTGAGTTTTTGTAGGTGAGATAGAGCTTGATGGCAATGCCAAAGTAGCAGAAGATGATGATCACAGAAGGCATGACCAGGTTGAAGGAGAACATGGAGATGACGAAAGAGAAGCCCTTGTTCTTCATGTCTCCCCAGGCGAGCGAGCAGGACAGGCCAAAAGGCTCCGGGCCGTACCTGCCCCAGCCCAGAATGGGGAACAGAGCCCAGAGGAGTGCGTACATCCAGGTCCACAAGCACAGCATCTTCACCTTCCTCCGACTGATCTTCTCCTCTACAGAGAGACAGAGAGAGGGTTCGCTTTACAACTTCACAAAATACTGTTGTATATTATAGAGGGGTTTTATTGCATTTACATTTTAGGCACTTCGCCTATGCTTTTATCCAGAGATGGTCACAATGAGTACAACAGTACAGTAAGCTAAATTTCTGATTCGCTAACATTACAAGCTGCCAATAATAAGGACTGCAAGGGTCAAAACATTAATACCCAGACTATAGAAATGAAAAAATATTCCTTTCATTGTAGTTTCATTGTACAAAGACATCAAAAGGCTGAATCATATTGGGTCTGAAGAACTACTGTATATGTGTATACTGTACACAAGTACTCATGTTTGAATGAGTTTTTTGATGTATCTGAACTCTCAGTTCTATCCTAAATCATTTAGACATTTCCAAATGAAATTTTGCAGACACAAAAAATTATTAAAAATTTGCATCATAAAATTTGCCTTCACTTATTAAAGTTTTGGAACTGGTATTGATAAAGAATTTTCAACAATACTCAGCCCCAGTAAGCTGTACAGTACACAGCTTTCAGACAGCCAACTGTAGTTTTTTTTTTTTTGTATGTCTCCTGCCCTATCAAATCGGTTTATTTCCATCAGGCGCGTAACAGACCTGCAGGCAAGCCAGCAAATGTTTGTTAGTGGATAAAAGATTTGCATTGAGGAATATGTTTCTGCACATTTCCAAGAAAGGACTGGAGATTTTGTGAGAGCCTGCGTGGCAAAGCAGCTGTATTTCAAATAATCTAAGGACATGATATAAACACCAAAATCAATGAACTATGCCATTCAGATCCCAAAATGAACTTCCTCATGCAAACACAGACAGTATTTGATAAGAAGCAAAAAAAATGGCACACTCTTCACGTACTACACTGTTCACTCATCATTAGACTGATGATCACCCAAAGTGAGCAGCTGGGGGATCTGAACACAAAAGGAAGGGATATACATCAATCATGTGCCATGGAGGGCCAAGTGTGCAGGTTTTAATTCCAACCAAAGACTACACCAGGTGATTTCACTGATTAGCATACATTCAACCAGAGAGGCGGAACTAATCAGTGAAATCACCTCTGCATCCCCCTGACAAAAGGCATCTTAAAAGACAGACACATCTGCTGACTAGGCAGAAAGGAAGTCATTAACAGATTCAGATGATTGCTGCAGGTCCCTGCCGGGCTACCCAAACAGTTTTCAGGGTAAACCAAGTTAAGAAAAGAACCAAATCTGGTACTGAAATATCCTGCTGCTCCACAAATGAGAATAGATCTCCCTGGAAATACCAGGAAGCAGGGGACCAGCAGGAACCCCTTATTATAAATACTCACTGGGAGACTGCAGATTGAGGGAGACAATGAAGCGCACGATGGCCATGACTGTCAGGTTCATGATGCTGGCCACGCCGAAGAAGAGCCCCACCAGGCCGTAGTAAACACAGGTAGTGTCTCCCCCGAGCCAGCGGTGGTTCCAGGCTGAGGCCACAGCCAGAGGATACATGGTGACAGCCGCTCCCAGGTCCGTCACCGCCAGGTTCACACTCAGCAGCTCTGGCGGCTTCATGCTCGATGACCTTTTGAATGCCATGATGAGGACCAACAGGTTCCCCACGATGGAGAAAACGGCTGAGACAAAGAGGAGGAGAGGGAGAGGGAGCAGCGAGAAACAAAAACAGGACACAAGGTCGTTTTAGCTAAACATGGGGGAATTATGTTCCATCCTTATGGAACTTTGTAATCAGAAATTCAATGTGCAAACACATATTTGAGTAAACTAAGCCATGCTATGTTTTGAATCAGTACAGGAGGGAAAGTGGGTCTGCTGTGGATTATATCAGATTTCCACTCTGTAGTGTGTGACAAAGACTAAGCTGTTAGATGTTTGCACTGTAGCAAACATCACTGCATCCCTAATTTAATGTGGGAACAGTCAACAAAACAGAGATTAACTGCACATACAGGATATACATCAGGGGAATAGCAGGGCAACTCAAAATCCCAAATTAAGTTAGAATGTGAGATAAGACTCCAGCCAGCACCATGATACGTTTTACCCAATGGACTAGCATGACCGAGGATCACATTTATCAGGTTTTGTATTTTATTTTTTTTGTCTGTTGAAAATGTATTAAAGAGAAAAAAAGAGTTATCTTCCTCAGAAAAGGAATTTCAAGTTCTTATGTAATTTCAGTTTTTTTTTTCTTTGAATAATAAAACCATTTAAATGCAGATGATAATACATACATAAATATTTCTTCAGTATGCAGGATGATTGACTAAAGATGATGGCAAGGAGGACAAAACATTTGAACAGTTCTTTCCCAAATTAAGATTACCATTTGAAAAAAAAATGGACACTGGATAGATAGATAGATAGATAGATGGATGGATGGATGGATAGATAGATGGATAGATGGATGGATGGATGGATAGATAGATGGATAGATGGATGGTGGTGGCAAGAGCAGCTGCTCACTTCACCACCATTGTTTAACTGCAAGTGGCTGAGAAATGGAGAGTATTGATGTGGAGAAACACATCGACAGAGGGATTACCTGAGAGAAACGTGAATCGAGCGGAGGGATGAGTGGGGGTGGGGTGGAGGGAATAACAGTGGACTGCCATTCATAGATAGTTAGATAATTGAATTGAATAATTGCATTAATCTCTGGCACTTGCTTGTATATCTGCAGCAAGAAAAACCATGATGAACACACACTGGGGGAGAGGAAATAACACGCAGCGTGCAAAAAGTCCTACGTGATTTTGATGAGCAATTTCAATCGTTATCTGGATGATTCACAACTATGAACATCGATTAAACCTGCCGTCTTGCCTCTGCATAGCTTTATAAGTTTGAGACAAAGGAGTTGTGATGCGTTATCCTGCGAAAGGCCGAATCAGCCCTACACAACCTGTAACTGACTTCCCATCAAAAGTGTTTTTAAGTGATTTTAATATTATTGTATTGTTTTCTAAAGCCTTGCATGGGATAATGCCCTGTTTTGATGACATGCTTTCATCTGCCCGCTCATATCCTTTGATCTGCTGAGGCTGATCTCCGTGTCTCACCGAAAATCTGTCTGTTGACCCTGAAGGTGTCAGAGCTTTTTCATACAGCACCCCATAATTTGCGCTGCATTAGCCAGCAGTGCAGACAGCGTGCAAGACATCAAATCCAGACCTAAAACGCCTCTGTTTTCCTGAGCTTTTAAAGTAAGTTGTGGCGTAAATTCACATATTGTTCATTCTAAGCATGTCCTAATGATATTCTACACGGTGTCTTTTTATACCCGTGGCGTAACAGTTTCCTCTCCACCTTCATTATTAGGCGGCATGCCTGACATCTGTGTGGTTTGAGCAAGGGATTTGAGAGGAGATTTGTCTTGTTCTAATGAGCAGGAGCGGAGCAGTCACATCACCGGAGACATCCCAGTCCGTTTCAGTGCTAATGAGAGATTCGGGGAGAATGGCACATCCCTCCTGAGTGCGTAGATATGGATATGGAATTACAGCATGGTTTGGCAACCTAACAGTGCAACTGAAAAGCAGGCTTGCCAGCATGCACAAACCGGCTATGAAGGTAATAGGGAAGAAAGAATATGAGCCCATACAGAGCCTGTACGAGCAAGCAGTCATGAAACAAGCAACAAAAATCATTGCGGACTCTCAACATCCCCTCTTCTCTGAATACGAACCTCTGCCATCAGGAAGAAGACTCTGTGTGCCAAAGTGCAAATCAAACCGCTTGAAGCTATCGTTTGTTCCAGCCTCCATCAAGCTGCTGAACTCTACTGCTAAATCTTAGTGCAATAGAGTAATGTGCAATAAATACACAAGCACTTTAGCACTTAGCACTTTTGCACTTTAATTCCTACAGTTTCTTTTTAAGCCGTCGTGTTGCCAATGTCAAATGTATAGTCAAATGTCTTTTTTATGTCTTTAAGATGTTTTTATGTGAAGCAACTGTCTAGCATCGTGTCAAACGCTTCTCATGTTTGTGATGTTTTTGTGATGTTTTTTATGTGAAGCAACGGACCGTAGCACTGTGCCCAAGACAAATTTCCCCTCGGGGACAATAAAGTTTCCTCTACTCTACTAACAGAGAAATTTCAAAGAGATGAATGAGGTATGAGATGGTCGTCAGCCCCTCCAGCCCTCCAAACCAGGGTGCTTGAACCAACTCTTAAAATTTGATTATAAATGGGTTGTGGGAGGGATTGACATAAACGATTCAAGATGAACAAATAAATAAGAGATATGTTTCATTAGAGAAAGAATGTAATTCCAAAAAGTAATGTTAATAAATCAATAGCAAGACAATAAAAAACGAATTACCATATAGATGTATACCAAATAAAACAAGAAAAGTGCACTTGAAAATATTAAAAAACATTTAATCCAAAAATATTTTCATAGTTTTTCAAAGTTTACGGATACTGATGATTAACTGCTCTTTCTGTAAAACTACAACAGCGTCTTTGTGTCACTTAATCTGGGATTGTAGTACTGCAAAATTCTTGGGAGATTTCCCATTGTTGAAACCCAGATTTAAAGCTTTCTCTTATGAATTCGCCTCCTAGACTCACTAAAGTAAAAGGAAAGGTAAATTGACATAAAGTTGTATTTTCATGTGGTGTAACTGGTCTTTATGCTTTTATTGCAAGGTGTTGTTTACAGATCGTTGACCTAATTCTGCGTGACCCTGCCTGTTAGTGGAACAATCAAAATAAAAACAGCCAGGGACATTGTATTTGTTTTCCTCATACAATGCCCCATGACTTTGACAGGTGCCAGCTGCTTCTACAGCAAAGCCGCCCCTCACCCCTTTTTTTTTAACATAAGATCCTTCCTTCAGGGGAGGGAAGGCAGGGTGACTAATGAAAAGCTCTGCAGCAGGTTATTGACAGTACAACACAACATTCAGCCGGTCAGTCGACGCCGCCTGTCGCCTCAGATACAGACTACTCAAAATCGAGTACCTGACTCGCACTGAAATTGAGAATCAGCTTTAGGATACTTCACCCTGGAATGCTGTGCAACTGCCGTGGAATTGATTACAGTCATTAACCATCATCACTGTGATTATGCATGTGACATGCATCACCTTGTGATGCACCTGGACACATCATCAGTGATGTTACCTGGGGTCATTGGGTGTTTCGGGTCTTTCAACAATCAGACACCCTCGCCCAGGCGACCCCGCCGGGGTTGACCAAGTCCCGGCTTGTGTCCAGGTAGCACTACCCCACCCATGGCTCTCCTCTCCTGATCCACAGCCACCTTGAAGCAACTTCTGCTGCCTCGGTGGCCAACTTGATGGCCCTTCGCCTACTGGCCCCTGTGATGCCCAGCATGTTGTTGTCGTTGTCGTTGGCCTCCTCAATGCGGTCCTCCAGGGAACGGTGAGTTCCAAGAGAATGACCTGCTTGGAGGCTTCCGAGACCAGCACCATGTCTGGCCTTAGCGTTGTTGTGGCAACAGTTTCTGGGAACTTCAGTCGCTTCCCCAGGTCAACTTTCAGCTCCCAGTCTTGTGCTGTTGCTAGCAGGCCAGAGGAGGTGGTCCTGGCAGCTGATGTTAGCTTCTCTCCAGCCCTGACGAAAGCGATGGTCTTCTTCACTGGATGGAGGCGCTTGCAGTGGCTAATCCCACCGCAGATTGTGTCCGCTATGGCCTTCAGGACTTGGTCATGGCGCCAGTGGTAGCGCCACTTGCCCAGGGCTTTCGAACAGCAGCTGAGGATGTGCTCCAGGGTCCCTCTCTTCAGACACAGAGAGCCAGCTAGTGACTCCACTTTCCCCCAGCAAAACAAGTGCACAACTCTCTACTTGATTACAGCTACAGATGAAAAAGAGCAGAAAAGAGAAAGAAAAGGAAGTCTGTTCATCTTTTTTTAAATTCAATGTAACCAGGTGGTAAAATAATAATATCCATGTGGATGAAGTTCTCCGTTGCTGCGATCTGGCTGGGGATGCTTACTTTGGACAGCAGGGGGCGTGGCTTCACCATTTCCTGGAGCGCTATGCCTGCTGAGTGGTCAGGGAACGCTGGGAAAATACAGGAAGTAGAATGCGCTACTTTTCGCTGCGGATGGCCACCGGTTCCAACGGTGAGAACATTTATCAAGCATCTTATGTGGTTTTGAGGTTATTTTGCACAATTCTGTAAAATAGTGGTTTAATGTCGTTTGATGCACTTATAAAAGACCACATTTTGTGCGATTGTTTTGGTAGGATTGAAGATGGTTGTGGACTGAAAACCTCACACGTGCAAGCAGTTTGCTAGCTGTGAATTCGGTATGAAACAGTTTGATGATTATTTCTGTTTTTTGCTGTTTTGTATTTTTGTTTGTCAAATGTGTAAAGCACAATGAATGTTGCTTTCTCTGTTAACTGAAATGGCTGCTAAATTTGATATATTAGCACAGATATTTTAGAGAATTTACAGGGCAGTGTGGTGAATATGTTTCTGTGTTCTTCCGCTTATAGAGGTGCCACTGCCGTATTTGTGCCACATTTGTGCCAAGTTGTCACCATTTCTGTGACGTGTTATCTGTACTGGAATAGTACTGAGTTTCTTTTTTTTGTTTGTTTATTATTTTTTGCTATTTGTTTCTTTTGTAAATTTGTAAGCCTGGTCTTCAGTGGAAGCCAAGATTTCTTATAAGCTACTCCCCATAATTGGGGAAAACTAACAGAAAAGGAAATAAAGTCCCCACGAAATAGCATTTGAAGTTGTGTGTTCAATTTATCATGGCTTCATCAAGATAGCCTATAGTTGTAGAGACCGAAGATAAAAAAAAAAAGCATGGAAGGGAATCCTCTCTCTCTCAGTTTCCAGGCCATCAAGGTGGCAGTAAGGTTCAGCCTGACATAAATTAGAAAGCTTTTAGGAAGGCCATTAGTACTCTCCGAGTTGCTGGAAATATTACCAGTAGTGCTTTTTTTTTGTATTTTTCTATTAGTAGAAAAAAACTCTCGCTTTACTCTCGCTAATACTCGGAGTAGGTTAAATATCTAGGTTTGCATGGCTGATAGTGTTTTAGTGTGGAAATGGTGGCACACATAAATAAATGCAACAAGGAGCTGATGGATTTTCGTGCCTTTATTGCCACAGGATGGCTGCATCAGGGCCAGTTGTCTTGCTCCCTTTTGGCCACATGATTCATATTGTTTCAACAAATACTATGTTTAGCCCAAGCCAGTATCATGCCAACATTCACTATGTTTTGTAAATATTTCACTGTCTCTATTGTAATTCAGTAGACTCACTGTTTCATTCTAAAGGCAGAGATTGTGTGTGGAATTTGGGTGCTGTTTACAGCCAACATGTTTGTTTTGGTTGGCAATTACATCCACATGATATACAAAATGGGTCGTCCTGGCTGATTGTCCTTACAGTTGGCTATCTGACTGGATGTGTAAGATGAAAGCTGCTGATAGCAGGAAGCTGCAGGAATCACCTCTGTAGCGGAACGAGGAACTGATCAGGGGCAAAGATACGGGGCTGCGCAATATAAATATATAAATCAGACAGCGCCCACCTGGAGGACAGAATGAGCCAGTAAGGGCGCCATGACATCCAGTCTATAAAATCTGACAAATGTATGTGGCGAAGCCCAACTTGCCGCCACACAAATGTCCTTAACAGAAACCCCTCTGAACAGGGCCCAAGAGGTGGCCATGCCCCGAGTGGAATGGGCTCAAACCCATCGGAGCCTGTAAGCGCCTGCTCTCATATGCCAGTCGGATAGCACCCACTATCCAGTGGGATAGAAATAGCTTTACCCCTGTGCGGTAAAGCCCAGGACACGAATAGCTGGTCAGCTCCCCTAAAATCTCTCGTCCTTTCCACATACGTGCGTAAAGCGCGCACCGGGCAGAGGGAGTTTAGCCTCTGCTCCTCGGGGGAAGAGAAAGGCGGGGGATGAAAAGCCACCAATTCAATAGGGGCACAGTGATAAGAGGGGCTTATCACTTTGGGCACAAACGCAGGGTTAGGTATAAGGCACACCTTATTAAAACCTGGGGCGAATTGCATACAGGAAGAATGAACAGAGAGAGCCTGTATTTCACCCAGCCGCTTCGCTGAGGATAAAGCCAAGAGCAATGCAGTCTTAAAAGACAATAATTTCATATCAATGATGCTTAATGGCTCGAAAGGCTGCTGAGACAGAGCATCGAGCACTACAGAAAGATCCCAGGACGGGAAAAGGGGTTTGGAAACAAGGAGCCTCTGGCGCGCGCCCTTCATAAAGCGTGCCAGTGAGCAGAACAGAGGACACTGCGCGTTTGCCCGCGATGCGAAGAGATCTACGACAGCCTGGCCGTATCTCTGCCATATCTGTCTTACCACCTGACGATTGAGAACCCATTCGCCGTAAACGGGATTCCCCTTTATATTTTGTTTTTTTAATGGCTGTGCCCTCGGCAAAGTGCTGGATGCAACAGCCGATGTTTTATTTGTTGTGGGAAAATTGTGTGGTGTGCACGGTGTTGGGACTGTGCTTTGTGGCCACACGGGAACAAAGAAGGACCCCCGTCTCCCAGGCCTAAACAGGGCTGAGGGGGGGGTGAAACAGGGAGTACGGGGGGAACTTGTGCTCGAACTGCTGAACAGCTGTGGGTTGGGAGAACACAGTGGGCCGCCACACAGCAGTTTTCGGGACAGTTTGAAACATTGGGCCCTCTCCTCCGTTTTGCAGGCGGAGGGAGGGGCGGTGGGTCTGTCCCGGGGGGAAAAGAACAGGGACCTCGTGGTGCTGATACATATTCCCCTCCAGTTGGTAAGGAAAATCCCTGGGTGGCCCGCCTCTTCTTCCCGTCAGGGGGGTTGGATGCAGACGCGGTCGCACAGGGGTCGGGATGAAGATGGGATGCAATGGTTGGCTCCACGAGGGGTGGGCCGGAGAGCCCCAACTCCTCCATGCCTTGAATATCCAGCCCTGAAAAACCCTTGACGGGCACTCTGTGTCTAAAAGGCTTATCCCAGTAGCGCTTCATCTCCCTGACACATGCTGGGACCGCGGGCATGAGCTGCTTGGCAGGGGCCTGTAAGGTGGGGAGGACTTTGCCGTCATACAGGTCCCTCTCAGCTCCTTGGCCAGTCTGGGGTACTGGCCACTTGAGGCCTAGCCTAGCCGCAGCTCGCTTGGACACATCATATAGGTTGACATTGGGTGAGAGAGAAGGAGCCGTCCTGCCCTGAGAGCTGGGGGGCCTAGATGGCTGGGGCGGGAGGATGGCGTCCTCCTCCTCGTCCTCAGGAACCCTCAGCAAGAAGATCTGAGGCAGCATCGTCATCATCGTCAACCATTCCCCTCTCCACGTCGTCCTCCATAGGCCCGAGCTGGCTGAGCAGCGAGGGGAAGTCAGACGTATCCATGATGTCGCCCCAGCTTTGAGCTGAAGGCTTGTTAGCCGACTCTGTTGCTGCCGGCTGAGAGGCGGTGAGAGGGGGATCACCATTAGGGGAGGCAGCGACACGTAGTCTCCTCTCCAGGATTTTCGCCGGCATGCTGCAGCATTGCAGACTAGACTTGGGGTTAGCAAGGGAGTTTTTGGCATGGCCAATCCCCATGCATACAATGCAGAGGGGGTGGGGGTCCCTGCCCGAAATGTAGGATCCACATGCCGCCGGGCAAAGGCGGGATGCTGACTCCCTGCTCTTCTTGCCACTCGAATCCGTGGCTGCCGAGGTGGAAGCCATGGTATGGAAAAATCGAATGGGCTTGAAAAGACGCCTTGACGGAAGCTTTTCTGGTTAGAATAGCCAAGTGCAAGCTAGCAGGTGTAAAGCTGCCAAGCTAGCGGGGACACGCTCGCCGTAACGCGTTAGCTTAAAGGCTATCCAGGCAAGAGCAGACTAGCCGGTGTAAGCTGCTAGCCCACACTGGAAAGATTTTTTCTTAACGAAAAATATAATTTTCTTAACGGACGGGGTGTCATTTGAGCTTCCGTGGTTCGATCGCTAGATACCGGAGTTAGAAAGAGAACCAATCAATTTTTGTTAGCATCTGTCAATGAGACATGCTGCCAATTTAAGTTAACTCATTTATTGCATCATTGAAAAGGATTTTTAGCGCGGCCCATATTGCAACCATAGAGGTATGGACATTGTGTTCATACCCCCCCCCCCCACACACACACACACACACACGCACACAAACACACACAAAGATGGATGAGATGCTCAGAAGCGGTGACTTTATGCAGTTTACACCCATAATGGCACCTCGAAAACACTTGACTCTGCCGAAGACTTCTGTATCTGACGTGTGTGCCTGTGTGTGTGTGTGTGTGTGTGTGTGTGTGTGTGTGTGTGTGTGTGTGTGTGTGCGCGCGACAGATCGAGAGAGATGTGAAATGAGATGAGAGAAAAGCACCAGTTTGAAAGCATCTACACATCTGAAGCTCACTATCAACACTAGACATCAGAGAGGTAGTGGAGGGTAAACCCGTTTTATCTCAGTTTATAACAGCTTTTTATTTATGAATTAGAGTTTATGGCTAACAAAAAAATGTAAATTCATAGTAGGATATAGCCTACATCCTGTATCAAACGGATGTGAGTTGTATAATAGTGGAAAAAGTATAAAGTATTATTATTATTTTTTTAATGGTGGTTGTTTGCATTGTAATGATCACCACCTGCAGATAATCGTTTCCCCACCTTTTTTACTTACCTATACATCACTGCCAGACAGCCAGCGAGAGACTTAAGGAAATCACTCTATTTGCTGTGATCTTAAACAGTTCATAACAGTTGAAGGAAGATAACTCTCCAAATCTTGGATATTGGATATTCTACAGGCTAATTCACTCTGGAATTCAGTCAGTCTACAGTAGTTGCACACTGAGGACCTGTGCGCAAGAAATAACATTCTGCTCGGTGATACAAAGCTTCTGAGCACTACAACAGGTTATTATATCAATCACTTAAACTTCTACAGCTAAACTTACCTATAGTTAGCAGGTAAAAGCCGGCACCAATGTCTAGCGCCGGTGGCAGTTTGGAGGAGTAGATATCCATCAGAGATATGAGCAGTAGCCTACTAATAATTGTGTTAGTGCCAAAAGGTGACCAGAACTAAATTCTGCGATTAACAGAAAAATAATCCGTCTTCATGGGATGGAGACCGCTGTGGATGCGCTACGCTACGGTGTCAGATCCATCTGACCTCAAGCAGGCAGCAGGCGCAAACGCTCCTCAGCGCGCAGCGCAGCGCAGCAGGCGAACCCATGCGTGAGAGCGGAATGTCTTGTCTCCATCCTCTTTCAAGGATGGCAACAGATTGCTGTAATACGTGGCGTGTCCTCTTGGAGGTATGGCTATCATGTATTTGGGCAGGGCTATATCCTATTGCGCACAGCGCCAGCGCTTTCCATGCTGCCGGCTGTGGCTATAGCTCACGATTGATTCAAGATAGCCCCATGCCTGCTGTTCACTCATCTATCTGTATAGACAAATTGGCAACCTTGTGTGGGCAACCTTGGAAAAGATGAGAAAAACATCCTGAACTATTCATAGTATTCCCATATTCACATGCATTTCCAATACCAATATGGTACTTTACAACATACACAGCTCATTGGCTGTGGCTGTCATTTGATTATAATCACCTGTTAATTTCTTACAATCATTTGTTATTTTTCTACCAAGATGGCAGTGTGGTGATGTAACAGAATACTAACAGTCTACTGCACTCAATACATGTAGAAACTCATGATATTATAATGTATAACAGGTGCGCTTTCCCTGGTTGAGTACAACATTGACTTGCTACAACATTGAAACACAATTTACTTTGACTTTATATTGCATCACTTTATATCGCAAATTGGGAAAAAAAACAAAAAAAAAACTTGGCTGGTGTAATTTCAGATGGTGAAGGCTTACAGGTGAAATTAGTTATGTAGCCAAATAATAATAATAACAATAATAATAATAATAATAATAATTATTATTATTATTATTATGATTATTTTTATATAGAGCTGCTATCATGTGGTGTGCATGGTGCCAATGTAAAAAAAATAATTTTTCATTCATTCATTTATTAATTAATGACCACACGACCGGGGTCGGTGGAATTTGCTTTCGGTACAGCATGGTGGGTAAGCTCAATTCAACAATATGGCTCTGACCGTTGCACTCCGTCTATGTTTGAAGTCAGTAACTTCAAACATAGACAGATATCAGCATCACATGACTGGCACAACAGACAATATACACAGATTACCACAAGACAGAAATCACAGACAATATTTGCAAGATTGACAAGAGTTTTAAAGTGCAGGTACATCTGTCAGGGTTAGTGAGAAGTGTTCAGAGTCCTTATTGCAGTGGGGAAAAAACTTTTTAAAACGGGATGATTTGGTGGGCAGGGACCTATAGCGCCTCCTAGAGGGCATCAGTTGGAAAAGGTGGTGAGCAGGGTGAGAGGGGATTATTTTTTTTGCTCTTTTGATTGTGCGTTTGTGATATGGTGCCAATATTCTTGGATGATTTATTGACTATGCGCTGCAGTTTTTTGCGTGTGTAACTGTCCGTGCTGCCGTACCAGACTGTTATGGATGAGGTGAGTATGCTCTCAATGATGGCTGTGTAAAACTGAAGGAGGAGGTTTTGTTTTACTTAGAATTTTTTGAGCTGTCTTAGGAAAAACAGTCTTTGCTGGGCTTTTTTGGTAATGTGGTCTGTATTGATGTTCCATTTGAGTGTATTGCTGATGTGTGTGCCAAGAAATTTGAATGAGTCAGTTATGGTTATGGGTTCTCCAGAGACGTGAATGGGGGTTTTGGGGAGGGGGCTGTGCCTGAAGTCTATAATGAGCTCTTGTGTTTTAGATGTGTTGAGCTGGAGGTTGTTATCAAGGCACCAAGTGACTGCTTGGGCTACCTGCTCACGGTATCGGTCATGCTTCATCTATTATGTGAAGTAACATTTTATGTGTAATAACCTTTATTCCAATAAAGATGCTTGTTGCTGTGCAAAATGCATTAAAGTCCTCCCAAGACTGTTAATATCACTTAGATTCAGCACAGCTGCTTCAAGTATGACTTATCCAGATTGACAGCCATGATAGGCTTCATTCCTTTGAGATGCTGTGTAATTGGCAGCCTCTGTATCTCGATGGGTTTCTGATGTGATTATTTTCTGTGGTAAAGTGTGAACTCATCAAATCAACTATCTGACTAATGAAATGTTAAGATGTTGAGACTGTTTAGGGAGGAGATTTCCCTCAGATACCAAGGACCATGCATCAGGATAGAGGTTGTTTACTCTAGGACTATGGATTGGCCTGTGTCCAAACCTGTATCAAATGTGCTATCTCAGACACTGCTGGTCTGATTTTGAAGAAACTTACATTGTCTAATATACTGATTGGCCAAAAAGGGGCGCTATAATTAAACATCACAATTCTAAACTCAGAGTACTTTAGATTTAGATTTAGATTTTGACAAGGGATGGTCATCTTGGCACTGTGGCATTTTAAAAATGACACCAATTGCCTTAATGAACGCACTAATTAACAGTCAAAATGTTAACACCTACACTGCAGTCCGATTGACATGAAATTTCCTGCCCATATCCAGCTATCATTAGCAATTACACTGATTGGTTAATGGGGGCGCTGTAATTAAAGGTCAAAATTTTAAGCTCAAAGGTAATATCTGACACCACTGATGCGGTTTTGACTAAACTTGGAGGGATGGTGCTTTTTTTGCGCTGTATTCTGGTGTTTAAAACATTACACTGATTGACTCACAACACCTCTCTGAACAGCTCCCCTGAAAGTGTTCCCCCCTTTTTCCCCTACTAATAGGGCCCTGATCACGATGGCTCATACTGATTCAATCTAAATGAAATTTATTAAGCCACACCTCAGAGGACTTTAATTAGTTTTGCATTAAGAGGTGACACTCATTATTTCAGAATTATTATTAGATTATCTCACATTTGAAATATACAACATTTTGACTTTCACTGAAGAGAAACATCAACTGCTATAGAGAAAGGATGCTTCCATGAAATAGCTCTTTGGTCAAAAGCCTCTGTCCTCAAGAATGACAAACTGATTGGATTTTTCTCTTTGAGCTGACTTTCAAAACATCTTTTGATTCAGAGACTCAAAAGATGTTTTGTCGCTGCCTGGAACTACATATGGCTTTGCAGAAATCCATCAGGGTCAGTGACCCAGACTAAAGAGCCAGTCTGCTGGAAATGACAGTCGTGACAGACAGCAGGTGCAGGATTGGGAGCAGACACAACTTGTTGGCGTACTGCTGTGTGAAAAGGGACAGCATGTGTAATCTACTTTGCAATCAAGGTTCAAGCAAACTCTCTAGTGTTAGCAAGTGTTGATTTTTTAGTGGCAATTATTTGAGATGAGATGACAAGTGTTGATTGGAGTGTTGTTTGTCCACTCAGAGAGCTGATATGGCTCGGGGCGTTCAAAACTATATAAAAGTTCAATTATATAAACACTGGCATAGTGTTGGTTTTTACACTTTCAGAAAAGGCTGATGGTTTTGCTGTGTGTGCTTAATATTTGTTGTAGATTCCATTTTCACCATATTTTTTCATGCTGTACTGAATTGCAAGTTTGCTAATATTTAAATTGCCTTGTTAAAC
Source organism: Centroberyx gerrardi (assembly GCF_048128805.1). Taxonomy (NCBI): domain Eukaryota; kingdom Metazoa; phylum Chordata; class Actinopteri; order Beryciformes; family Berycidae; genus Centroberyx; species Centroberyx gerrardi. Next base: position 17,807,465 of record NC_136014.1, read on the forward strand.
AGAGCACATCCGAGAAAGATGGTTTTCTCTCAATATGGTGTCCCTTATATTAGTTAAAGTTTAATAATAAACGGATACAGGTGGTTAAAGGGTATTCATTCATTCATTCACTCATTCATTCATTTGTTTATACAGGAAAAAGGTCAAAACACCATAAAAGGTATTTAAAACCATTTGTTAAAATAATAAAAGGTGACCTGAATGGAACTGAACTGAACTGTATGCTTTGGTTATAGAACCCAAGGAAGCAAGTTGTAATACAGTGATTTAATAATAAAATAATAAAGTTGAATTGAATTGAATTGAGCTCAACCAAATGGAACTGAAAAGAATTGAATGGAATACAATGGAATGAAATGGAATGTTATAGAATGCTTTGGTGTTCTCTCGCCTAGTGTTAAGCCTGTTAGTAAATCACTACCGATTAAGTGTAACTCTTTGGGTTTGGCTATAAAAGCCTGACGCTTGAGGTCTTAGATGTGTTAACCGATAATTTACATCAGTTCAACTGCCTATATGCTTTTTACTTCGGAGCTTTGGTGCTGTGGGCATAAAGAGGCAAGTTGAGGTCAACCAGTCAGGGGTGAGACGCTTCATTACTTCATACCTGCGGGCTATCACCCCTCGCGGTTCACAGCACCTGGGAAAATGTATAAAAGGAAGTAAAACTTGTGTTATGAATTTAGCTATGAATCTTCACACCTTAGCTGCTAATTTTCACAAAAATCCCACAATCCTCTGCGTGTCATCATCATAAAGGTGACAGGTGGGACTGTACTGAATCGGCACTTGTTTGATGTAGTCATTTTATTTCTTGTGTGTGTGTGTGTGTGTGTGTGTGTGTGTGTGTGTGTCCAGAGAAGAAGAAAGGCCTGTGATTGAATTATAACTTCATTTTCTAACAATATCTTCATTGGATATTAGATATTTAATTAGGCTATGGAATACCCATCCAATCAGAAATAGCTGCATCACAGCCTGGAATGATTTTGAGTGATGACTTTGAAGTGGTGTGAAATTCCATACTGTGCACACACACACACACACACACACCCACACACTAAAAACACTACTGCACAATAGTCACGTACATATTTTAAATGCTTTATTTGTAACCTGTAAATTCCTTTGTAATGCATAAGATTCAAATATAGTAGAGATTCAACATGATTTAAAGATACCTAAAGCATCATTTCCATCACATTGCGTCCGACCAAACCGAATTTTGCCAGATGTTTTGCCCCTCTTTGTCTAGATCTGCAATCTGAAAGCATCAAGTGTATGAACATGTCCAAGACTGTCAAATATCAGGATGTTCAGCTAACAAATAAAGACTTTCTGTATGATGCAGCTGAGGGTTCATACTTAGTTCATCTGGGAAGGCTTTCAAGTTCAAATGGGCAAAGTTCCTTCAAAGATAAGTGCTTCTCTCTTCTCTTCTTTAATGGAAAAAACATCAGGAGTGTTGTGGCTATTGTGAGAAACATATTGAGTGGCTGTAAGCCTGTGACACTGTTAATGTTAATACAGACACACAAACTGGTGAAACCTTTCTGACAGCTGTCATGAATCAACAATCATATGTAGCAGTTTACAGGTCTTTGTATGCATTACAATTATTCACACTTATTCATGTGCAACAGATTTCAGGGAGGAATTCAGCTGACTATCCAGAGCAGCAGTAACGCTTATTCATAGATCACTAATATTAGCAACCAACAGTATGGAGTGCAACGGTCAGAGCCATATTGCCCCGACAATAGATATAACTATTATATAGATATTACCTAAATACTCCTGTTATCCCTTATTATCCCTTATCCCCGTTATCACTTATGATAGAAGTGCTAGTGACAAGGAGTTCGAGAAATAAGAGCTAAGGAGAGAGGCAGACGGTTGTTTTTAGTTCAAGGTAAGAGCATGAGTGAGAGGAGAGATGAGTTTTGATAGTCAAGTGTCCCCAGCTACAGCAGCATTGAAATACATGGATGACACTAGAGCTGCAACGATTAATCGATTAGTTGTCAACTATTAAATTAATCGCCAACTATTTTGATAATCGATTAATCGGTTTGAGTAATTTTTTAAGAAAAATAAGTCAAAATTCTCTGATTCCAGCTTCTTAAATGTGAATATTTTCTGGTTTCTTTACTCCTGTATGACAGTAAACTGAATATCTTTGGGTTGTGGACAAAACAAGACATTTAAGGACGTCTTCTTGGGCTTTGGGAAACACTGATCGATATTTTTCACCATTTTCTGACATTTTATAGACCAAACGACTAATCGATTAATCGACAGATTAATCGACAATGAAAATAATCGTTAGTTGCAGCCCTAGATGACACACAATGGTCAGCAAAGTCCTCCAAGACCCCTTGCCATCCCACCCCAACACACACACACACACACACACACACACACACAAAACAAAAACAATTGCAAACAATACGGTGTGATGAGGCATAGGAGAGTAGAATCACGGTCTTCTTGTTTTCTTGCTTTAAGATTTTGCCACGCCATCAGCACTTGAGCTTTGAAGAGTCCTCGTCTCCTGTCTGCTTTAATGAAACAGGATCATGCGGATGATGAATGTGAAACTAGGAGCCTCCATGCAGATTACTTGGGATCTTGAAGATCCTTACGTGGTAATGAAAATAACCTTATCTGTTGCTTAACATCACCTTTTCTATTGCCTGTGGAGAAATCTAGCATATTTTACTATGATATTAATTTAGAGTCAATGATGTCTGACTTCTCTTCTGACCTCATTAACCCATTAGAGACTTAGAGGAGATAGAGTGCATATTAAGATAAGAGCTAAGCATGATAGACCAGAGTGAGACAATCCAAGGCTTTTTTTCTTCGGGAGCACAATTTCAGAAGTATGAGAAAACGGTCAAAATCTCACACTGATTTTAAATGAAACTCAATTATATTTAGGAGAAGTAAATGAGAGGAAGAGGAGATCTTATTTGGGATTTTGCTTAATGCATATTTCTATTATGACTACTGCAAATTTAGAATATACAGAAAAGAGAAGGGGAAGATAAAAGAGAGAAATAGCAGGCAGTTACATATTCATAACAATATAAATAGGTAGAGGCGGTTCTTGAGTGAGTATGACAGGAGAAAATTTAATTAATGACCAGAGGAAAAGTGGATAAAGTCTGGGTAGAATTCCAAGGACATAATTCTATTCATAGGTTTGCACTGTATGCGTTGAAGACCGGCATACGCTGCAGCATGCCCACAGGCTGTAGCCTACCGCACAATTTGTTTATGTGTATATGCTTTTCATTGCTGCTGTGTGGATACACAAAAGACATGCACAAAGACATGCACAAAGACATCGCCTTTCATCTTTGTGTGGGCAATTATTCCTGCTCTAACCAGCACCTAAGTATTGCTGTGCAGAGGGACGTCCATCACCTCTAAACCAGACTGCATATACTGACAGATGGCACAATGGCTCCTTTCCTTACATTGGCTCCTTATGTTCGTATTGTATATCTAAGATCAATGACACCCAGCTTCTGAATAGAATGACTAATTTTCAGATGGGCCAAATGAAACCCTCAGCATCGTGTGTACGTATCGCCCTTGACATGTAATTATCAGCCAGTATTGAGAGCCACACAGATGGACGCACAGACTTTTTAATTATCATCTGTTGTTTCTATGTTACAGGCATCTCTTAGATCCTCACATCTTTTTCATGTGCTTGTGGATTCGTGTGGTGGTGTTGATTAAGCCCTCATCTTCATTTTAATGAGCTGGTTGGTAACCACCAGGTGTGAATGGAAGTTTTCATTGCTGGGGGTGTTCAAATCCTCTGGGTGAGAAATAGGAAAAAGTAAACTACTATGGTTACATTATTATACTCTAACCTGCCCCTCCCCACTATCTTTGCAGCCAATATGTGAGTACACATATTATTTAGAAATGTGTTTTTCTTGATTTCTTGATTTTTCTGTGTATCAACAGCCTTTTGTCCCATATTGAGTCTTTACCTTTTATAGCCTCCGCTGTCATGGAGTAGCAGCAGTATCCAAATTAACTTTTTCACTTGGTAAACTAAAAAAAACTACCTGCCAAGAATAATCTTGCCCCCCCCCCCCCCCCGGCACCTCTGCCAAATCTGATTGGCTGAACGCCGTCTGAAGGCAGGGACACAATATTGCTTATAACATCGTTCCCAGCGAATAGATCTCAGCCATCCATTTACTTTGCTTAAACTCCTGGTGCTGTAGAGGTCCGTTTATCAATTGGCATAGCCTCCAAAGTCCCGTTATTTTGAACTACTTACTCAACTTTCTGTTTCTCAGGGAACGATCTATAGGCCTGGTTATCTCAGTCTATCCATAATCTGATGTAATTTTCAGTCTATAACTCTCCCAAAGTTATACTGCTTTGTTGACATTTTTCCTCGACCTCCTGTATACTGTGTTATGTTTTCCCTTTTGTGTTTGTTCTCTGTATTGCTGTTTAGTTGTAGTTGTAGATAGTAAAGGTAGAAATAAATGTGTGTTCTGTGTTTGTTTGCTCACAATATCAATCACTAAACCGGAAAAGATCCGTGCTGCCCTTTTATAAATAAATATTCTGTAGTAGTAATAATAATAATCATAACAATAATAGTTATAACTATAATAACAACTTAACCTCTTGTGTTTTGCCAAACAAGAGGGCTTTTCCCTTGTGTTATTATCTGTCCCTTTATAGAAATTGTTTCACTGGACGAATAATTGTCTATTTGGGATATGTCTAATAACTCTTATAAAATAATATAATCTTTGAGCTCTGATTTCCTACATCATAAATGGATTTCTTCTGGTCTTTATCTTTATCTTTATATTTTATTTGTGGTATCATCACATCTGCTATATGTTTCCACATAGTTGCCACATAGTGTTGCCACAAGTTTCAACTAATGTTAGGCCAATTAACCACCCAGGCAGCGTAGAAACAGGACATATTTTAAAAAAGAAAGTTCAGATGCTACTGCTTTGTGTAGAGCAGTGTAACAGGCAGGTGATCAATAGCCTGTTTTGATGTGGAGGCATTGTTTTTTACTTTGATTTGCTCATGGTCAGAGTTTGTACAGTGGTCAGCAGGGACAAAGTCTGACAACAGGCAAAGACCAAAGACTACAACAGATACAGTGACCCTTTCTGATTCATCCACCAAAGGCAATTTTTACCCTGAGCGTCAGTATTCCTCATTCTGAAAGGCAAGTTCCTTTTGACCCACGGCAGCAAATATTTCCCATAAATCCTTATTTTATGTGTTTGATTTGAGCTGTACAGAATCCATATGGAGCAGCCGACACATAAAATGGCATGTGTAATTAAAAGAAAATTAAAGAAAAAGACTAGACAAAGATATCATCACACTGAGGATATTCACTGTTCACAGGATCCTCACTGGGACCAGAATATCTTTTTTTCCCCACTCTTTTTCATTTAAAAATGTAAAGATCAAGTACAGAACAAGGAGAGACATGCTTGGATGAAAGCAAAATGTAATCACTGTTGATGTATTGTGCAGCAACTGCAGCTTGTCTTTTTTTTATTTTTTATTTTTTTACACTTCCCTGTGCCGAATAAAACCAATTAGAGAAAGACTAGACAATGATATTATCACATTGAGGATATTCACTGTCCGCAGGACCCTTGCTGTGACCAGAATGATCTTTTTCTTTTTCTTACATTTTTTAAGTTAAACATCAAATAATACAAACAAATAGAAAAAAAACAACAATAATGGCTTGAATAAGTTTCTTCTTGCCTGCCAAACATGCAAAGACAACTCACTATATGTAGCGTTACACAACAACCAAACAATGGCCTTTTGTGCAGCTGGAAACGGCCAGGTGAAACAATAACAAACCCATATTAGCTCTGCTAATGCTATCTATCAGCTATGCAGCCACTTTTAGCAATCATAACCACAGCAAACAATATATTATGTTGCTGGCCATATACAAATAGCTTTAGGTCACAGAAATACTTACTAAGTAGTCAATTGCCCTCGTTCCTGTTGGCATTGGTTGTTTCTTTCTTTCAGTTTCTTTGGGATCTTGAAGAATGTTTCCAGCATCCCCTTATCACACACACCTGCACTACCTGTGCACTGGTGTTGGCAACAGAGTGGACAAAACTGTCCATGGTTTTCTGTTGGCATTGGCGGGCAACTGGAGCACAAACACTACCAGACACTGTCGGCCCACAGCGGCTCTCAGCAGCTATTGGCGGCTCTCTCTGTCTCTCTTTGTTGCATTTCCTAAAATGTGAAGTTATCCATCATGTCCTCTGTGCGGATATACTGGCAAGCCATTTTGGCTGTCCTGAATGCAGTCCTCAATAGCAGACTGGGCTCTAGCACACAACCCCTAGGCTCCCAAGAGGTGGAGATAAGAAAAGGAAACTTATCTCAGACTAACTCACCCTGGAGTTCTTCTGACGTTCTTTTTCAATGTGAAAATATGTGTATGTTATGCCATCCCTATGGCTATTAATTGGCAATTAGGTTGAAAATTGGTGAAATGTTCCTTTAAATTCCTCAAAACTTTCCCAGTCTTTGGCATATAGTAAGGACCTTTTACTGTTGAGTTCACCCTTATGTTGCCTTTATGGACAAAATATCAGTGTTCCAGTTCTATAACATTCATAGCAATCCTCAAAATTTAGTTAGTTATTAAAGGGAAAATAAATACGATTTTTACTGCCCCATAGCACAATATATGTGGAGGGCTTTTATAGGGTTTTTGATTAATATCACTGTGTCAATTTCTTACTACTGAGCTTTCAAAACTCACTTTCCGGCCCGTACTCTCTCTAGACTAGTAGAATTCAATTCCCGGTAATTCAGTGCAACACTGGCACAGCTGAGTTACACTACTATCATGACCCTGGAGATATGGAAAAAAAACCCTACCTTATCAATTCTTCACCATAACATACTTAACATTCTAGGTGACCTGTTTCACTCTGTGCTCTTGCTGGGCAGCACTCTCTGAGCAACTGTGAGCTATATAGCTGCAAAATTGTCTCTTGCCATTCATTTGTATTCTCTCATCATGCTGACGTGGAATAAATGGAATATTAAACTTTTCCTCTATTTGCTCAAGGGCCTCTGGGGGATGTGAAAATAACACTTTGACTTTCAAGTTTGTAGAGCACACAGAGCATGCAAAAGCAATTTGGAGACATGGTTACAATTTTTCATGCGAAGATATACAATATATTTTCACATTTTCCACATTTTCCTCCTGATCATGGGGTAATCACTGGAAGATATTTTTAAATTTCTGCCTTAAATCCACATAGAGGTAATGTAGGAGTGTAAATGTTTGTACTTACTGGTACTTACTGTTTTTTTTTTTTTTCACTGTGAAGCACTTTGAGGCATGCTCTGTGATATTGGGCTATAAATAAACAAAACTTGACTTGACTTGACTTAAATGATTTATAGGGTGCTTGCCGCCAAGTGTGGCTGCCATCAATGGAGTGAGACTGGGAGTTGATACATATATCTGAGACATATATTGCCAAATTGGTGGGTCTTTTATGTCAGCTTTGGGTGACACAGTTAAACATGGAAATAACTTTCATGTTTATGTTTTCTGGTCTCAACCAGCTTGTTAGAGGTTCAAATTATGTGGCGGCTCCGTTAAGTGCAAAGGTGTTTGGGTCGTGATGTTTTTCATCTGTCACCCTTTGCACACAGAAATCCTTTCAAAGAGCACATGGTGATATAACTTGAGATGTCACACTCTTTCTTTCTCAGCTCTTATAGGTGAGATGTCCATTTGCACACATTCACACTGCAGGATCCTCTGACCATGAAATGGAGTTTCAACATGCAGGAAATCCTCTCCTTTCTCTTTCAGGAAACTTTTTTTTGTGCACCATACATAGCCACTTTCAAACAAGTTCATTACCACTAACATGTTGCAAACCACCTAGGGATGCTTTCATCTGTGGCACCAGATACACCATCAAGTCCAAGGATGAACCACTTAGATTGCCAATACCTTTTTGTCTGCGCTTCACCTCTTTGACGTCAGCTGTGGAGGGCTCATTATAAGCTCCGTTTGGTGGTCTAGAGTAAATAAAGGCCAAGAAATGATGAAGGCTCCTTGAAAGCACTGAACAATAATAGATCCCAGACTCCATGTCACCATTCACCTATTCAACGCTGAATAAATCGTTCTTTGCATTTACCTTTTGTGCTCTCCAACTTCCATCCAGTAATCAAGCTCTTAGAAAATGGAGTCTGTTGTTTTTTTGTTTTTTTTTAACATTTTTTTTTACAAGCTTACAACCTTTGTCTGTAAATTGAATTTGCTATTTCTATTTTTGTATTTCTATTTATCAAGTATCTTATGCATGCATTTTGTTTATTCAGTGTTTTGCCCTGTGCCTGATAGGGGAAAATTATGCTTTTTTGTAACTGACAAATTCGCATAAAAGGTGCAATATAAAAAAAAGTCTGACTAATTACTTATATCATGAAAGAAATGTCCAGTAAGTTGTAAGAAACTTTGAAGAGAACTTGACTTGATTTGTAGCTCCTGTTGCTACCCATTGCTGTATATATTTTGTAGATATTTTGTGTGATCTCCAAAATGCAACCTTAAATTCCATCAAAGAAATTCATCCATCATTCGAATAACTGTTTCAATAAGCCGTTATTGCTTTGAATAGTTACTGGGTTCTTTTTCAATCATTATAAGGGGGTTGTTACAAATTTGCCTAAACTACAAATAATCCCCCCTTCTCTATATGAGAATTGCTTTCCGTAAGCAGAATGGGAGCCTCCTTTTTTACTTAGGCAAGGCAAGGCAATTTGTTTTCTCTCAGCCAGACACAGTACTTCAGGATTCATCAGCCAACTGAATTTCTTAGCAGCCAAAGCAGTTTTTCAAAAAGAGGGCAAGCTGGCCACCTGCCTGTACATTGTTTCTTGTCCAAGTTTCAGCCAACTAGGATGATGCTGAGGCAGGGCTGCACAGTCTATACAAACTATCCTGGACTACCTATATGCTCTGTGTTGGACCTTTGTTTCAGGGCACTTATGGTCTTCTTTGGCTCTCTGATCCTCTGTACACAGAGAGCCCACAGAGCTCCACACTGACATCAGAATTGATTAAGCGCAGATAGCTAATGTAAAGACAGTCAGATTCCAGGGACGATTTAGCAGGGATGAAATGGAGACTCTAAATTGCCCATGGGTGGAAAATATGAGCTTGAGTGTGTTTGATGCAGTATGGTATCTGACATGGGTATGATGCAGTGTGGTATATGGTATGGCATGTAAAGCCCTTAGAGACACGCTTGTAATAAAGGGCTAGATAAATAAACTTGACTTCACTGTCAATTTACAGTAAACAGCCCTCAAGGCGGAGAGGAGAAGGGATGATATAATGAAATCTCATTGCATTGTTGTTTCACTCACTAAAGATCTTGAGAGCTTTTTCTTTAATACATTTCTTAAAATAAAGTCAATGTCTAGCCTTGACCAATCTCCAGACTTGGGTGCTCGGTTCCCAACACTTTGACTACAGCATAAAGCATAAAGCACAAAGCACTGTTCGTATGTTTTCAGTGTATATGTATACAACCTGTTGTGATTATGAGAGTAATAAGTGTACTGTCAAATTTCTGCACATCTGTATATTGTCTACAACTGTAAAGTGTTCATTTTACATGTCACTTTTTCTGTATGTTGGGTTCCTCCATCTGTATATCTGCATGTCAGTAGATACTAACTACACCAGTAAGTGAAGTGAATACCTGTACATGTGGAAGGTGTATAGTTCTCTCAGAGCACGTCTACATGCCTGGACATTTCTGTACCTACAGTATGTACGGCTTTCTGTAGACTGTTGATGTGAATACGAGCACATTTCTGCACACACTGTAAGAGATGGTATGATCCTCTCTCTCTTTTATATATTGCATATATATTGATATTTTTGTAATTTTTATAATTCTCCACATAATCATAATGCACAAATCGCAAATTGTTTTATATCTCTGTAAGTTCTGCTGCTATTTCAGACTGTTGGAAATATCGGTTTGAGCTTGTTTATATCTAATCTAAAGTGGCTAATAGAAGTACCACCTGCAGCCCTATCATTTCACTGATGGCTATTTAAATTTAAGCCCTGTACTTAGGTCTGATCACATCATGTGGGCCCATCAGACTTCCCCAAGAGCTCAACCATCTCTTCTTGTATCCTGATTGAGTTTCAATTACTGCCATTTGAGCCAGGCAGGTGTCAGATGAGAGCAGTCAAGATGAACAACGGTGGATGAGAAGGTGTGGTGCAAGAAGATCAAGTAAAATCCTGAGCTGAACCAAAAACTCTCTGGGCTGATGTGGACAAAAGTAAAAACAAAAAAAACAAAACACAAAACACACACACATTCATTCATTCATTCATTCAAATTTTTATTTCAGACTCAGGGTTCAGCTAAAAGACATAACATACAATGAATTACATACAAAGGATCAATAAAAGATCATGGTTTAAAATATATATTAATGTCTTACAAAAAGACAACTGTACCAATGTCTCCACAGCTGGGATTGGTAGCGTGTAGTACTAAACCTTATATTTGATAAAACCAAGATGATTTAATTTACAGAGTCATTAAGCCGGCAGCCCTCATGTGACATAATCACCATTGAGTCATTACTCTTAATTTTGTCCGCCTTATACAAATCACTTTTGACACAGTTAAATAAGGTACTATAATGCTGTCGCCATAACTCAGCAACATTGTCTGTTCCAGAAATTCCATCTACAGTGCATGGTAAAGATGCTTTACAGTTGTTAAGAACTCTCCCTTCTTTCCAGAAATCAATAGCATTGTTACTTAGCAGCTTCTTAGCCATGGAATCAGCCCTCATGGCTTGCTCATTTTTACAAATGAAGTGAATGGCATACTTATATCTTGCATTAGTGAGCTTCTTGTACTCAAGCACATGCCCTTGACTGGGTCTACCTGCCATAGCCCATGATTTAAAGGCTTCACGGGCTTCAGCATGATACTTAGCTACATACTCGTTCCAACCAGGTCTGATGTTGTGTCCTATTTTTATGCTTAAAGTAGGGCTTACTGCCTTCATAGAAAGCACTTACTATATCATTATACATGGAGTAGAGATCTCTCCTATGCTCCACATCCTTGCAATTAACGTCACTACACATAATTGCATCTCTAGATAGATGAATATTACTTAAAGATTTGTCTGTATGAGCATAATAGGCTAAGATGTCCTCCTTTGTAAGGGTTGACCAGTCCAGTTTTTCTGTGTTGACACTATTTCTATTTCTAGATAGTGCAGGTAGATGTTCAACATTTATTGACATAGCAAAAGGTATATGATCACTCGTTGCTGCCCCATACAAGATTCTCATACACCCCAATGAAGCATGTGCATCAGCTGTACTAATACAATGGTCCAGCCATGACGTAGTGTGCCAGGCCTCACTAATGAATGTATAGCTATCTGTAGGCAAAAGCACATAACTCCAGCCCTGCGCGGCTCATAATAGCGCCGGACAAATGCCCCTTCTGGCCAGAGCTCTGGAATGTACATTTCGCCAACCTCATTGCATTCAGCAGATAGACAGATAGACACACACACACACACACACACACACACACACACAATAATGGCTATATTAGAGTAAGAGCTTGTTTTTACATCTACCATTAATGTATATTTTTAATTTTTCATTAAATTTTTCTGACTCTTGAACGCTCATTAAGAGAATGCAAATTACTGTAGATTCTGCTATAGTAAAGTATTTTTCTGTATTTGAGAGGAAGAATTTGGATTTCTTTTTATGTAATTAGGAATTCATTTTATGTGCTTAGATCATTGTGAATAAGCAGATGTAGATTTTTTTTAGAGGTAATTTGACAACTGGCTAAAACATATTGGTTGAATGATACTGTATAAGCTTAATTTAACATTGAACCCCTCCCCCACCCTATAAGGGAAAAAAACAAACAGTGTTTGAAGCTGACCTTTTCACTGACCTCAATTAGTTAGTTAGCTCTGATAATGGAACGTGTGCCTATCCTCAACATGTCAGACTGCTGACCAAGCACCATGTGTTCTAACTAGATTAGATCCCGTAAAGTACAAAGTCCAGATTCTGGTGTTTGGATTCTTTTAACCCACCCCTCTAATGCCAATACATCTAAGCTCATGCAATCTTACTGACAGAGTAATTATGATTTTTGTCTGGAAAGGAAAGAAGAGAGCACACACACTCACACAGTTAAAAAAAAATCCATTTAATCCAATTTTAAGCACCAGCTTGATGACATTCATAATGTGACATATTATGTGGAAACATTGATAAAAGCACAGAAAGCAGTGTTCTGAAGTCAAATCATATCAGCCCCAACAGTCTCTGATTTGTGAGAGAGATATACTGCAACTGCCAGTCCAGGGTTAACATTGACCCTGTTTACACTTGGTTTTAAAATGCGTCTTGGGCGATCGGATCACAAGTGGACAGCCGAGACACATCGCCGTTTACACCTGTGTTTATCATGCGCCTCCAAGGTGTCCAGCTGACCACTTGTGTTCAGATGTCGTTACTGCCTACGTCACTTCCGCTAGAAGGTCAAAGGGCTCCGTGCACAGTTATTACGCCAGTCTGTCGCCAGACAAGTGCCAGACTTGTTTAGCACGGGCTAGCTAAGAAAACAACAATGTTTCAAGAACTAATATACATGTACGGGCTATTCCAACTGTTGAGATCGACAGGACCGTTGGCGCGCTGTCACCAAAACAACCACCACGTCCTGCATTGATGACGTACTGGGGACGCATCAGGACGCATTAGCGTTTACACTACAAAAGATATGTGGTCAAATGCGTCCCAGACCACCTCGGCAAGTGGTTTGAGTGATCGGATCACAATGCGTCTTGGTGGTCGTTTACACTTGTATTTAGCGCTGTCCCCTTGTGATCCGATTGCCCAAGACGCATTTTAAAACCAAGTCTAAACAGGCATCTAGGCATTTCATCATATAGGTTAACTGCCTATGGAGGGTCTGTCAAGCTGGGCACACACTACATGTCACTATAGGCCTAATTAAGCTGCCCCAAGTTTTTCAGATCTAAGAAAAATCCTCATGTCAGAGCCAACTCTATCACCAAAGCTTGTTAAGTTTGAATCGGTCAGAGAGGCAGTCTGGCCCAGTCTTTGAGCCGTGTCAGACATCTGAAGATTTTCAAACATGTTTGATTTTGTCAGCACAAATTCTACAGTGCTCTTGCAGTATGAGATCTGTAAAGACTAGAAGAAGTTTTAGAAGTTTTAGGAATTTTAGAGCAGTGAGCAGCAATAGCCAGTGAGCGCCTGTGAAGAAACCAGGCAGAAGCTTAAACTATTGGTTATGGAATGGTATTCCCTAGACGATATACACAGTATAAACATCAAACAAATGCACAGTCTAGCTATCTATTTTAATTGGACTTCATTATTTGGGCTTTAAAATTTCCCTCCAGCTCTCTCTCTGCAGAACAGAGAACCCATGCTGCCCGCTTCTCCTCAAACATTTTTCCCTCCAAATTTGGCATCTAGTCCTCTTTTTTCTTTTTTTTCTTTTTCACTGACATATAGCATGAATCTAGCATTTGTCATAACAATTGCAAAATTGCAATTGCAAACCATAATTCTTCTCTGACCTGCATTTTCTGAGCCTCCTCAGTGTGTTGGGGTGAAATGCTGCTGCACAAACACACTGACAAAGAAAGAGTTACAGTTCACAAGTGCCATGAAACACAGAGGGAGGCCAGGGGAAGGACACACACACACACACACACACACACACATGCACACACGCACACACACACACAATAATGTTTCAGTTTCTTCTTGGTTTGTATTGTCCCTCAACTCTTCCTTGGAAATGCAATCCATACTTTCTTCTCCCTCCTGCGGCAACCTCTTAACTTCCAGAGACCTTGCGTTGGAGTTGTTTCCCTTTCATCCGCCTACCCATGCTCAATGACAACTCACATACAAAGGGATCAAGTAAGACTGCGGGACTCGACAGCAATGAAAATCTCCACATACTAGCCGGAGCTGATCATGTCGCTCTCAGACTGTGTGCCAGCGACTACAGCTCCCATCAGACCCACATAAGGTTCGTCGTTCTTTTCTCCGAAGCTCCTGCAGTCAGAGCCTTCGTACACAACGCCTTCCTTCTTCGCCCCCTGAGCAGGTGGCTTGCCCCGATGGGAGCAGCAGTAAATCAGCCTCTGGAACCAGTGGAACTCGTGCCGGCAGGAACGTCGGAAGATGTAGTAGATGAAAGGGTTGTATACGGTGGAGCTCTTCGCGAAGAGACAAGGTAGCAGGGTAACAACTGGAGTTAGGCGGTCCTGCTCCTGGGAGTGGAACATGCTCCAAAAGCTGACAGCCACATAGGGAGACCAGGCCACAATGAAACCTGAGCCGATCATCACTGCCATCTGAAATGAGCAAAGAGGAAATGAGAGGACAGGGGGAAGGGAGAAAGAGATAAATGGAGGATAAAAGAGGAGTATGCAGAAGATGTGAGTTCAGGAGAGGAGGAAAGAAGGGTTGGCAAGGGAAGAGTGGCAGATGAGAGGGGAGGAGAGGAGAGATAATAAAAAAAATAAGGTACCTGCAGCTTTGACAATTCATTTAAACTGTTGGTGATAAAAAATTGTTCAACGATACAAATCAAAGTTGCAGCATGTTGAGCAAGCAGGAGTGAGCTTGAAAGCAACAGACCAGCATCCTATAAACAGACTAAAGTTTAACATATCAAACTATGAAATATTGTGAGAAGCAGTTTTAGGTTGTGGTGTTCATCATACTGATGGCAGTTCTAGCTAAATGCATGACAACAGTAACTGATTACATAGTGAAAATAAATAAATAAGAGAGAGAGCACCGAGAACACTAGTGGTTCAGAAATATATTCACCAGTTATAGGCTCTGACATTTACGATCTCTTCTCACTATGTTGTATGACACTGAGATTGTACAGGGAAGAATCCATAAGGGTGGGGTGGCTGTTAAAGTCCTGCTGAAATCAGAATGAAATAGTGTTACAACATGTTTAATGAATGCATGGTAGGTAAATACCATCAATCATGAACATGGTAAGAGTCTTCTTCAAATATTGGTGATCTGAGGCAGGAAGAGGGTGTAAAACAAGCAAAACCCACTGATATGTATCGGGTGGAAGAGAGAGAGAGAGAGAGAGAGAGAGAGAGAGAGAGAGAGATAGAGCGCAAGTATCCCTTTGATTTATTAATGCGGCTTGCTTTTTCATATGTGTGCAGTGGTAAACAAGCCAATAAACAACACTGATTAATCCATGACTATTGGATTTTGGATGAGAACATATTGAGATGAGTTGTATCGGACTTATTCATCGCAGCCCGTTTTGACAGAAGAAGAATGCATCAGTGTTTGTGCTTCCCTATAAGACCAAAATTAATATTACAGGTACGACACACACACACACACACACACACACTCACCAGCGTTGTCCTGAGGGCATTTGCCACCACACTAACAAATCTGTTATGTTCACAGACACCCAGATGTGTAAAACCCCAGAGTGGTGACCAATCGCTGACCTCATGTGCTCTGTCAAGCACAATCCACATGATCACAGTGACTCACTCTCACTTCTGATCTTCTTCATCTCCTCTTCAGTTCCAAGCAATGAGGCATAAGATGTTTTTCCCTGTTAGCTGCACCAGCACCCTGACACCACAATACACTAAATCATAAGCATTAGTCATCGTGTCTGAGATATACAGTCAAAAACAAAAGTCAGTGGGCTATATTTTTTCCATCTGCTGTGCAACTGAACAAGCCAAATTCTTTTAGTAATAGTTTTCAAAGCTAGGTAACTTACGGCTTTGCATTTAGACAGACACAACTCTTGCAGTTTAGTTTAAATTAATTGTATATGAGTTGAATACCCATTGTGATTATTCATGTGAATATTTTAATAATATCACTGCCAAAAATAAATCAGGGCAAAATTATAGTAGTAGCTTCAAGTAGCTACATACACACACATATGCACACATACACACACACACGCATGCACACCCACGTACACATGTACTGTAAATGCTCACACTGAAGTGCACACTATGGGATTACAGATTTGCATAGATGACAAACATTCCACAGATCACCTCACACACACTGAAATTGGGTTAGTACTCACATCAAGGGGGTGATAAGGGAAGGATTCCTGTGTTTCTTTCTCTACTTTTATTTTTCTTTTGTTGTTTCACTTTTGTTGGTGCAATATCCTGCGGCATATTCTGCAGACAACATTTTAGACACAGCTAATTTAAAAAAACACATTCTAAACATGCTTGATATAAATGGGATTGGCTTACTGTTATAAAAACAGAACAATTGTGTTGCACTGCAGCCTAAAAACAATGATCAACAACACACTTGGCATATATTGCTATGGCTTGTTTTTGAAGTGGATAATGCAATGGTGCTCTAACGAGTTAATTTTAATGTATGAGTAACTTTCCACAACACTAAAACCTTCCTTTAAAGAAAAAACATTATTATATTGCTCTTATTTCTTTTCAGCTGCTTTTGGCTCTGCTCTTACTCAGCTCTGTTCTAATTGTTTTGACATTTATTGAGTTTTATGTGCTTTGTTTGAATTATTTTTGGCTGTAATTTTTTAAAAATTATTTGCCTTGTGCTTTTGCCTGATTTTATTACCTCTGTTTTCCTTCCTTGTCTCTGGGAAGCACTTTGTAACTTTGTTTGTGAAAAGTGTTACATAAATAAGTTTATTATTATTATATTACTGCTATTAGGGGACTGGACTGTGTGCATCTGAGTAAAGGTTTCTCATGAAACCCATACATCTACATATATCAATATCAATTTCACACAGTGAAACATAACACAAGCATCTATTGTTGTATTTAGTGAATGAAATTCAAAGGATTTGTAAGCAATCAATAGTCACGATCTGCAATTCATACGTAAGGTCCTGTGAGGATTAATCTCGCTTCACCACCTTCCTAGTCTCATGGGAATCCAGAGAGCAGAGGGGGCAGAGCCTGTCAGTGACCAGAAGAAAGCGTGGGACAGAGCCACGCATCGACCAACCAATACTTACAAGAGTGATTTTCTTCTCAATGTTGCCGTAGTGAAAGTCATTGTTCTGGATGGACTGGTAGGCCCTGTGTAGCTTCCAGGCAATGCCGAAGTAGGTGAAGAGGATGGTGAGGCAGGGGATGAAGGTGCAGAGGACAGACAGAGTCATGATGAAGGTGGAGTCGTTCAGGGACTGCTGGTAGCCGATCCAGTCTACGGAGCAGGCGAGTCCGAAGGGCTCCGGCCCGTAGCTGCCCCAGCCCAGCAAAGGAAACGAGGCCCACAGGCCGGCATACAGCCAGATCCCACTGATCACAATGCTGATGGTTCTCCTCTGGAACTTGTTACCTAGGCACAAAATGATTTTATTTAAGATGTTGAGTTTATGGCACTATTGTGTGTTGTATAGACTCTTCTTTGCACTATATGTGAAGTCTTGTACATATGGCCTTTGTACCATACTGTATAAGCAACAACTAGACTAAAAACCAAACATAGCTTACAACTTATCACAGGCATGCATACTCAACAGCACTGCTTATACAGCAATTTATTTACTGTAAATATTCCACTAATGGCCGTTATTTACAACAAAAGAGAGCCCCAGGCCTAGATTAGAGACAGGCTATTATTAGAGACAGGCTGTTATTTCTTTCAGCAAGTCAACAGTATCCATTATGCCTAAAAAATGAATTGAGGAAGAATTTACCAGTATTCATTAGTATTCAGGCTAATTCTTGGTAACATAGCGGTAGGCTACCTGAACATACTGGTCATCAGTCTTGGAAACAAAAGCATCAATGCATCAAACAGAATGAAACAAAAACTCTCTGTCATGTATAATTGACTAACAAACAGGAGCAAAACTGTATAGCGATCCATGCATTTCAAAGCTTTTGTTTCAGTACCTGTATCTATGGCAACAAGATAAACATGTCAGCGTGTTTCACTACACGCAGCGTCTCTTTTTGGTAACTTTTGGTATACTTTGTGACATTTTTGTAATTTTAATTATATTACAAACTGTATGAATTTAGCCTCCTTTCTGGTAATTCGGCCATATGTTTTTTGAGCCTTGCATAAGGGAAAGTGTTCCATGCAGTACGGTAGAAGTCTAACATGCATGAGCCAGCTTTACCACCACATACCAGGAAGCAGCTCGGTGATTTTAAAGTCAACATGGTTTCACTCAGTCCAATCGTTCATAGCCATCACTCCACCCCTCCATCCAAACACCTAAAAAGTGCTAGCTCACTTGTTTACGCATTCACAAAGCACTCCCTGGCTAGATATCCACCATTTGAGACCCAGTCTTTATTGGAAGTTTTACAGTATTATGATCATGACCTAATTTATAGAAAATGACTTTTTCCCACACCATGATTAAGTTTGATCGCACCCAGGTATTAGAGAAGTGAAACATCTCACCCTGACTGACCTGAATTTGCCTCTTGAAGAACACAGCTCTCTGACTGTCACACCGTGCACCATGCAAATGGCCCAGCAGACCAGTCAACAGCAGCAGCACTGCATCGACCGGGGAGCCAGCATGTATAAATTACTCTGCCCTTCAGTTTCCAGCTTATTCTTGAAGAGCCATTCAGCAAAAGATATTAGAACGCACTTGCTCAGGTGATATTTAAGCTCTTCTTCACTGATGCCACAATTCTCATACTAGCTGAATTTTACCATTGCAGTTTCGTCATTCCTTGCAGATGCCCCACGTCCTCTGACAGTAATATGCTATCTCTGAGTGTAGAGTTGTATGCCATTGCTTGGTGTACCAGAACAAATGGATATGACTCTGAATGTCAGCCATCAATCTAATCCTTATTATTCAGCCAGCCATACTGCAAATACTGCCTGCTTGAGATCCTATCAGATCCAATTGCATGGAAAGAGTGCTGTGTTCACTGAGTTGAGAAATGGAATAAGACAGCTCCAAAAAAATGACCAGGCTTGTTCAATTGGTTTAAAACTGGCCTGACTGGGAGAAAGCCTGGTTAAACTGGTAACATGTTTCAGCAAACTGAATTAATGCTATTGCTTAATTCAATGGATCAATAAATCATGGGTATAATACATCATGTAAGGTCCTTACTTAAAAGTGGGTCATGTAATTTGTTCAGTCTCATCAATAATTGTATCAATACCCCGATAAGGTGCATAATGGATGATAACCTGAAAGAGGTGTGTAGGTTCCCAGGTTGGGATCAGGTTCAGTAAATTCAAATGTGTTCTTCACCATTTGATGTGCTTCCAGCTTAAGATAACATTAGATATTCCTGTGACCTTTGACATGATCAATTTCTTACTTGACAAGATTGATTTCTTACTTGACAAGATTGATTTCTTACTTGATCGCCTTCTTAAAGCAAACTGGCATTCATTAAGAACATGGGCTCAATTGCTCTGATCCCCTGCTAATCCCATCTGATTCTGTGGTCTAAACCAGAGTACACTACCTGTCTTGGGCGGGTTCCCTGTCACCAGATACCTGACCATGCCCATCACAGCCAGAGTCATGATGCTGGTTATACTGAAGATCATGCCCATCAGGCCATAGTAGAGGCAGGAGGTGTCGCCTCCAATCCAGGCGTGGTTAAAGGCCGAGGCGATGGAGAGAGGATACATGCTGAGGGCCATGCCGATGTCTGTTACCGCCAGGTTGACTGTCAGCAGCTCGGGGGCTTTGAGCAGGGTGGGACGACGGGCCGAGCTGACCAGGACTGTCGCGTTCCCCAAGACAGACAGGACGGCTGCAGGAAAGAATGACAAATGGGTAAGAAGAACCACAGTCTCAACAACCAGCCAATCGATTAAGGAGTCCTCTATGAGTCACCCAGAGGAAAATCCCCCTTAAAGAAAACTCACAGCCACATGGATTAAAGAGAGAAAAGACTATTTTGCTATGGGCCGGTTCTACACTACTGCCACTACTACACTACTGCCACCTTGATTCTTGATTTAGCAATGGCTATTTTGAGTGTTAATCTCCCATATTCTACTACTATAAAGCTGCTTAACCTCTAACTGTTTTTGCTCCTAGGTCCAGGCAAAGACTACATACTTCATTTCTGGACAGTAACAGAGTAAATGTATCATTTGATCACAAAATCCTTGGAATGCTTTCTTTCTTTCTTTCTCTTTTACAATATTAACCCTTACGTTGTTTCCAAGATGTCAAAAAAGAAAATGCTTTAATAATTGATTGATTCTCATAGGGAGATGCTTTCCCAGATGGAGCTTGACTTGAAGGACTTTCTCTGGAGAGCCAGTGGTCATCTGGGAAACAATCTCTTTAAATAACAGCTTCTCTCTAGGATTACATTACTGAGAAACACACTCAACTCTTACTACTCAGTATGCTGAGCAATACTAATTAATTCTTGATAGTCACTGTATGCCATCTACAGCTGAATACTAATGGAGTTGTGTGAGTGTTCATTCATATGATGTCTATTCACTGTTCTGGTCTGCATGAATGGTTTTCCCCTCACTTTCCCACTTCTCTCTCCGGGAAACAAATGATGTGTATCTGAAATAACCCCTACTTCACCTTTCTTTTGTGAGACATAAGTGTTTATCACATGGAACAAGAGATTCATTAATGCAGTGTAAATGTGCATCAGAGATCTGATCAACCTGAAAATGGAGACCACCTCCAACAATGATTTAATGCATGCAGCAATTTCCCAGGCATTTGACCATGTGATTGAAGGTTAGAGAGAATGGCCTTGTTATGGATGGGCAGCAAAGGAAGTGTGTAACTGGGAGAATGTAGGTGGGTATTACTGGAAATAAACACACACACTCAGTGGCCACTTTATTAGGGACATCTAGCCAGTACTAGGTATGGTCTTCTGCTGCTGTAGCCCATCTGCTTCAGAGTTTGACAAGTTGTGTGTTCTGAGATGCAATTCTGCACATCACTGTTGTACCAAGCTATACTTGTGACCCGCCTGGTATAGCTTGAACTAGTGTTGCCTTTCTCCTCTGACCTCTCTCCAAAATTAGATGTTTTCTAGACATTGTAGTACGCAAAAATTCCAGGAGGTCGGACGCTTCTGAGATGTTGGAACTGTTACGTCTGGCACCAACGATCATAAATGTTCCCCTCTTTTCTTTTCCTCTACCAGTGTCCATGCCAATGTATTCATTTCAAAGTGATACATGATACACCTACTTCAGTTGTTCTATATATATATATTTGTATTTCATATGTGTGAGTGTATGTTTATATATATATATATATATATATACATATAGATATATGGATACTTTTTTTTTGCCTGTCTGTTATGAGTTGTGTTTTGTCATTTATGGTCTTGCATTGAATTTATTCATACATTACTTCTTTGTCTTTGTATACATTACTTGTCCGTCTTTGTGTATCTAAAATTTTCAATTAAGTGCATATCATGAAAAAAGAAATTCAGAGTAAAACTAACTAAAAGTATAATGAAAGACTATACAACAACTGAATAGTCCTCTGTTGAGCACCTCATTTAAGCCACTTGAAGCATAGTGTGATGATAATGGATTCAATCAACTGCTGAGTATGACCAATCAGTTTTGACACAATTAATCTGGCATCCTGCTGTGGGCTAAACCTGAACATATACTGCACATTTTGGAACCAACTGGAAGATCTCAATCGTGGAACAAATGTAATGTGAGATGATGACATGACATCATCTCAGGCCAAGACCACAGACTCAAACACAAGAATAATATACAGTAGTACAATAATGATGGGCATGATAAATAATCCTTATGTGTCAAGCAAAAATAACTAACTAATAACTAATTATTATTATTACGGTATTATTATTTTTTTTGCATGTATTATTTTATTATATAAAATTAATATAGAAAAGTTTGAACTAGAAAACGCAGTGTGATAGTATTGAGACTATCACAGAAAATGTGCAGTCCCACATGCTATGCATTTATAATAGGTGCACACTCTTTCATTTAAAAGCTGACATAACCACTCAATGCAAAATAAACCACAAGAGTTCAAGTTTTGACTATGACAAATTGATGTTCAGCTCAACAGAAAATGGCGCCATGACGCCAGTCTTCTTATCTGGTCTCTTATGTTCTCTTATGGAACAGGGTTGATGGGTAATGGATTACATGTGATTAGATTACAGTCAAATTACTACAAAATATGATTTAATCAGATATATTTACTGTAAAAAAAAGAAAAAAGTAAGAATACACTTTACTGTACATCAACTGTATAGATTAGTTTATACAACTTAAAATTATGTAGTGATAATGCATAATACAAAGATAATCAAAATAGTTAAATGACTGACAGCAAACAAAAAAAATAATGTCCATTTAAGTTCATATTTTATAGATTTTGAAAGCAGGCAAAGTAATCCAAAAGAAACAGAAAATAATCAGATTATGATACTGAATTCTACAAGAAATCTAGAAATCTAGTGAATCATGGCTATAATTTTAAGCAGATAATCAGAAATCTGTAACGGATTACATTTAATTCTCCCGCACTCCTGCATAGCAACATGCAGATGATTCTAAACATAGAAAATATTGGAACATTAATTACAAAATTACTGCTAATGTTTCCTCCATTAGTAAGATTTGATTGATGTATTCTGGGCTCAACCTGCTTTACATAATATCTCCTCCCTGTTCCACAGGGTTATGGAAATTTAATTAATCCAACATGTAATATTGTGCTGGAATTTGTTCATTTTTTTTCAATAGCCCTTTTAATCAATGAAAAAGCATGTGAGGTTTTGTCCTTCAGTAGTCCTAATGGATCTTGATTCTCTTTTCTCTTCCAAAGCAACCTTTGGTTGATTTGCATTGATACCTTGTTCCTGACATTTCTATCACCTTTACACAAAACAAACAAGACATCTGTGCACCTTTACTAGATATGTGAAGAATTTGTTCATAAATAAGTGCTTTGTGCAGGTTTGTTAGACCTCGACTGTCAAGGCCTACAATGACAAATCTCTATTGAAATTCTTCCTTGGGTGAGTTGAATGCGACTCACATTCGCACATGGTGTTGGAGATCTAAGAAAATAAGATTATTGTATTGCGACATTCATTGTAAATCACTCTGGATAAGAGCATCAGCTCAATATGTAATGCAAAATCAAAGGCTCATTCAACGGGTATGGAAATGTGAGGAGAATCACTGTTGATCAACTCCTTTCAACCATATGGTATCTTTTACAACTTTTATTTCATATATTTTCTATTTGCTCTATTATTAGGATCCCTATTGACTGATGGCATACAAATGAGAGTCTTCACAGAAGTGGAATCTGAAGAAAGGAAGATATTATAGCCTACTGATAGCTGACAAAACAAAAATGAGGTTAAAATTAAAAAAAAATAATAGTAATATGATTAAAAAAAAAAATACAATTACAAAAACAAACACCACAAATTTCATCAACCCAAATATGTATGTTAAGCCAAATTACTGAGTCTTTTCTTATCAAGGTGAATTTGCTAAATTTTGCCTGTGGTGGCAACACTTGATATTTGAGGCATCATAAGATAAGATATTATTCTAAACATATTGTATATGTATAGTTATTATATTATACCATAAGTACAATCACACCAAAATTACATGCATTTGAATGCATTATGAATGGAAATGGATGTAATGCATAAATAATCTTGTATAGATGTGTCATGAAATAGTTATTAGTTACACAGTTTTCCCAGTAAGGATTCTCTGACATTTTTTTGTGTGAATACTTTATGGTGTTTTGATTGTAATAATTATAATACATGATGCCCCATAATGTCTCATGAGCTACACTTAAAGAAAGTGTTTCCTTATATTACATCATGTCTGCATGCGAAGGAGAGCAGAGATCATTACACCTGAGGATTAATTGGACCTGCACAACCTCGCTCATGTAATTAAATGTAATTACAGTCTTGAGAGTCATTCTACAGTAGATTCACTGCAACATGTTGCTTGTGGCCTTGTGAGTTTATTTGAGATTCACGATGTGGGGTGAGAATTATTGATGTCACGATGTGACTTGAGAAGTTCCCTTCTCACCGTCTCAGAACACTTTATCCTCATGACTTATTCAGGTGTTGTTTCTGTGTTGTCAAATACCCTTTTAGCACATAGTCTGTTATGTGTGGGAAATGCTTTTTATTTCTCAGTTCAGTCTATCCAAATGACAACAGACTTGATGCTGTTTTTCAGTTGTGTGTGCATGTATAGGCTATGACTATATTTTGGCTACATTTTATTTTGACTTTTCCCTTAGCAAGCTCAGTCTACGGAAGCCAAGCCTCATATTTTTTTTAACCCCACAATCTTGAGATCACGACTTAATTATCTCATTATCTTGAGATAACGTTTTTATTTTCTTGTGATCACAATTTATGAGATAACAAAACATGGTTTTCCCGAGATCACAACTTACAAACGATTTTGGTTAGGTCATGAAATGTGATGATGTCACGCTCCAAGATCACGCTCTTTATTGGGAAGATGCTTGCCTATTAGAAAAGTAAGTTGATGGATACCAGGCAGGTCACAAGTTGGCAGTCAATGAAGTATGGTTTCAGTTGGCAAATATGCAACCGCAATCAGTTACCTAATTAAGTTGTGATCTTGAGAAAATCGTTTTTATCTCATCACAAGAAAAAAAAGTTTGATTTCTTGAGGTAACAAGATAATTAATTTGTGATCTTGAGATAACGGGAATAAAATAAAAATGAGCAACCTCAGCCACTCTCGGCTTCCATATCAGTCGGTATCTTTGGCTAACTGACCGCTGCAACATAAGCTGACTATTATACTCCTATCTGATTATTGAAGCAAATATATCATACTGCCAATTACAAATGGGTTCCTCAGCACAGAAGATCAAGTCTGTCATTATTTGAATGAACTGAACAGAAGAATAAAAAAAACAACTTTGCACACAGGCTTGTTTCCCTCAGGTGGTAATAGTGGAGTCTTTAAGCTTCTTGGGCAACAATGGCTGTGAATGGCATTTCTAAATATGTGATTTAGTCGTCTCGGCAGAATTGCACAGACATGGTTATTTTCTATACTGTTTATGACTGGTAACTGCAATTCTGCATCATCTGATTGATTTTGTGTTTGAATAATGTCAGCTTTAGCTAACCATATGGTCACTAACCATCGCTGTCTTGTTGTAAACACATCTGATTTCACCAGCAAATGAATCTAGTAGAAGCTAGCGTTAGTGGCTAGTTGTGTGTTAACATTATCAGCAGTTGCTTTGCTAAATTAGCCAGCTGACTAGCTAACAAAGCCAAAAACCAACAGTTTATTCAGGTTAACTGAGCTGACTCTTCTCAAGCTGCAACGCAGGGCCGTATTTACTAAGCGTTTATTATGTTAATACAGTTGAGTGTGTAAAATTGCAGATTCTGATCTACGAATGTCCTTAATTTCTCCATTACATAAACATTAATTATCCATTAAAAATAACATAGCTTTAAAGAAGGTTAGTATCATGGGTTTCATGGGTTGATTCACAGAAACAGAGAAGCACAATCACATGGGGTAGACACTTGGTAGGAGAAACACGTTTGACCCAATTAATATGTATTTTGAGTATGAATCGGAATATATTTGCTCCTTATTTTCACTGCATTTCCCCCAGGGGCAATGCCTTACATGTTTTGCATGTGCATGATCCATGTCTGCACTTTGATATAATATTTAAAAATATTTAATGTAATCGTGAGGGATGGAATAAAAAAGGCAACACAATTACTTCACAACGCCTTTCCATTCCATCTTTCTTCGCTCATAGCCTTTTGACATTTCCACTGGTCATCAGATGCGAGGGGTGAGAGGAGCCAGTTGCAGTGGTTCGGTCACCTGGTAAGGAAAGCTCCTGGGAGGGAGGAGTGGAGAAGGCCCGGGGCAGACCCAGGGCTGCTGGAGGGACTACATGTCCCAGCTGGCCTGGGAGCCCCCTGACCTGGATAAGTGGCTAGAAGGCGGATGCATTTATGGATGGGTTTAAGAACCACTTGTTAACCCTTTACAAACCATTGCAAACTTTGTAATAAGGTCCAACATAATGCATTTTACAAATATTTGTTAATCCTTTATGAATACTTAATTATGTATTTTAAAGTGATTAACATAATCACAAATTACTAGCAAATTGTTAACTAAGGAAATCACAATTATTGATTTAATTTATACAACATATAAATGATTAATTGATTTATTTATTTTTTGCATTAATTAATGATCAATCAATGCATACTATATCGTTTACTAATAATTGGTAAACAATGTAGGAAATTGACTGATCAAGTAGTTGTTAGTTAACCATTAAATAATAATAAATATCAGATAATGATGAATTCATTACTCAGTGGTATAAACTCTTAAACACACATTAATTACTGATGTAATAATTATTGATTGTGAATAATATAAAATGCTCTTAGGTGGAGCAGTAAACTTTTTATTCAGAATTTATTCTAAATATACTGTATTTCAGTATGTTTGGCAGCATGACAATAGCATCACAGCAGCTGTATCACACTGAGATGGGAAAGACCTGGAAGCAGGGATTAAACCCAGGATTTGTTGTTCAGTATACATAGGATGTGAGGCACGTTGCAAGCCCACAAGTGTTCTCTTCACTTCAAAGCAACAAACAATGTCTTGCATTTTTTTTTTGCATTTTGTATCAAAGCACAGACCACACACACACACACACACACATGCTGACAAAGCTTATGTAGAGTTGATAGAGGTGTTTCTTACGGAAGCCGAGAACGGCCGTGCTTGCAATTATTTTTTTAATGCCGTTATCTCAAGATCACAAGTTAATTTATGCAATTTCTGCCTGTGTTAGACCTTGATTGAAGTACAGTCTGATGCGTTGATCAATGGGTACTCCTTGATCTGACATTTTCAGCTTAAATCAGTTGCTACAGTTGTCAAGACGCCATCTATGCATGCTGGCATTGCACTCCTGATCTCTGATAAACATTATAAGTAATCAGAGGAAACGACATTTTGTTTTCTCGTGATAACGGGTTGAATATCTCGTTATCTCGAGATAACAAAGCTCGTTTTCTCGAGATCACGAGATAATTAACTTGTGATCTCGAGATAACGGCATTAAAAAAAAAAAATTGCAAGCACGGCCGTTCTCGGCTTCTGTAGTTTCTGTACAGGAATACATTCACAACTTAGTATGATCCTGATTAATACTTTATAATTGATCTGCTCACTTTGATTTTAAATTTGCTCAAAAATCTCTTATTTATGGGGGTTTGTGGGAAACTATATGGCTAAGGAAGCTCCAGATCATTCTGGGTGGAACAGCAAACCTAAAAACACTCAGTGGGCTAAGGCACGTACATCATGTAGTTGCATTGTTGTGTCTGTGTTTCTGGTTCATAGCCCTTCATAGTCATTTGTTATGCCCTCTCTCAAAATGAACATTTGAAGTCTCAGGGAATGAAAAGTGGATGTATGAATGTGTGTGTGTGTGTGTGTGTGTGTGTGCCTGACTATGCATAATAATGATCATGTGTTTCCTTAATTTTGCTTCAAGCATTGTATCAGGATGAGATGCGGTGCGTCTTGTGATGAATGTTCTATATAAGCGCCCCATAGAGTTGTGAGTGTGTGTAACCTCTTGGCCTGGCAGCGTGGCTCAACACCAGGCAGGGAATAGACAGAGGCTCTCATGGTTGTGTGGGAAGTGACAGTGACCATGTGAGCATCAAGAATCAATGTCAGCCTCTGGATCTTATGGGTTTCCTGAGATGGATCAGGAGTAGCTCTCATTTACTCTGATATAGTGGAGAGTGACTCAGAGGTACAGTACAGTAAATAACCTGTTGCACATGATGTAACGTTTCTCCAGGGTTGGAAAGGTTATTTTTATTTTGCAGTCTGCTACAACTGCTGTTTTGCTGCTTAAAATTCTAATCGGTGAGATTATAATTTGAATCCACAGTAATCCCCTGCGATACTATAACTGTGTGACATAATTTAATTACACTCGACACAGATTGTAATTTGAATAGTGCTATTGTTGCCAGCTGCAGGTGTCATTAAGCATTATTTCAAGAGGAGTGAAATTATGTTTTTGTTTATTATCTCAATCTAAAAGCTTTTTCCCTTGAACTATGCTTCTGAGAAAGCAGAGGTAATGAATTGTTTACAAGTATCTGTAGTACGTTTATGGTGAACCAACTTTCCCTCAACTTGCCGCGTCTCCTTCTACTGCAGTCAGTCATTTCCTAAATTTCTTTCACAACCCCCAGAGAATTGGCGTGAAGTTGTTGCTTTCAACCAAAGGTGAGCATATGGGCAAATAAATATAGTTCAATAGACAACTAGTTTGTGAACACTGGGGCGTATCTATGATCACAGCCCTAGCGCTTCCTCAAAACACAACATGTCAGGCGGCTGCATTGCATTATGGTCTATTTAGCCTAGTGCTGGTGAGATAGTTGGTATCTCTCCCTCTTCAACGATGGATTTCTCTCTGTATGATTGTTGAATGCAAACTGGTGAGTCTAGAAAGAAGGCCTCACGCTTTGATTTTGAGGGACTGACACCAAAACCTGACGTTTACCGTTGATATTTTATATAGCTGAATTTTTTTTTTCTGCTATCAAACTCCATTGTAGTTGCGCTGGAAATATCTCGAGGTGATGTCATGTTATTTTATCCGGTGAATAAGAAAACTACACCACCAAACAACAAAATGGGCCCAGAAATGCAAGATACATTGTCAATAGCTATTTTATAACAGTGTTAAAGTGTTTTAAGGTGGATTTTTCCTTCAATAATGGAGCAACATTATCAGCGATAACAATGTACAGCCAACTGACAATGCATTGCATTGTCAGTTGAAATAAAAATAAAAAGTTACATCTCTCATAATGTAATAATTGCTGGCTAATGTAATTATGTATTACATTAGCAGCAATGATATAGTGGTAAATAGAAAAGTGGGTTTCATACAACTTACATCAGTTTGATACTATTTGCTGTGATGTATCACTAAGAATTCACATCATAAAGATCTCTGTAGCCTAAAAAGTTGATTAAACTGAGTGTAGGTGGGTTCACTCTCCACTACATCCCTGATTATCAGGAAATAAATAAAATTACAACATCACACTGAAGATGTTTTTGAGGGGACGGGACATTTTTAGTTATTACATCATCTGGCAGTTATTACATTATCAGTTGCTACACTCCCCGACCTTCCGTCTTACATAAGGGGGAAACACAGAGGGCATTCAGGGCATCAGGAAGTTAATCACTCCCATCAAATCCCAGTAATGGGCTGTGGAGAGAGGAACGTATGTGCTGTATGTCAGGCTCAAAGCAGAATTCTAACCTGGCCCAAATTTTCTCTTAATTTTCCATCATACAGAACTATTTTGACCAAAATCCCATCAATTGCTTCACTACAGTGCTACAGTGGCAAGATAGCCTAGTGGTTAGAGAGACCATGTCACCTGGAGGACCCATGTTCGTAGTTTGTAGTTATAGTTACGAAAAGTAATGCAGCCTAATTTCATGTGATATTGACATTGAAATTGCACATTGGAAGGTAAAGGCATGGATTGGTGACCCAGGTTCAAGTCCTGACTCATGCAAAGAAGTTTTCAGCAGTGAATAAAGTTTCCATTTTCAGCGCATGTTTTTCTTATTTAACCATGACCAAAACCTTATCCTAACCTTAACCAATTTGTTTTAGTTGTCTACCCTTAACCAAACCCTGAACATAACCCTAACCTTAACCAAAGTTGTATTTTCTTGCCAACTTCTCTATTTAATTTTGGCACAACCAAAGTAGTTTGATTGAACACAACGGGTCATGTGGCTGGCAATGCATAGATATAGTACAAATCAAGAGTGCATTACTTTTTGTAAGATATGTACAAACTTTGTTTTGACAACCCACTGATCAGTTCCAGGAGTGTTATTCCCTGTGCTCTGACTTCCAGGAAGAGGGCAAGAAAAAAGGGAATTTTCCCACTGGGCTCAATAAAGTACATTTCAATCATAAGTCATTTGTGATTTTTACTTTCATGCCAGCAATTATTTGGTAAGAAGAGGTGTCACATTTTTCAAATGGTAGCTATTTCATTTTGGATTGAGACTCTTAACCACCAAACTCCACACAATATGCCAATGATGTAAATAAGTAATGTACTCACCTATGACTAACAGGTACATCCCTGCCCAAAAATCGATAGTAGGAGAGAGTTGGGACGTGTATTTATCCTCCATCTCTGTCCCGTCAGTAGTGACAAAAACACACCAACCACTCCCAGTAAGAGAAAAACACTTTCAGCAGGTTCCCAAACTTAGTCCCAAATATGTCTGTCCTGAAAATTTAAAGAAACTGAGCACACTGTTCCCTGTCTTTCCTGTCAGACATGGAAAACACTGCATGGACCATTGACACAAACACAGAAAGACAGACAGATCCCCCTTTACACACACACACACACACACACAGGTAATGCAGATTAGGATTACTAACAATCACTTCATGAACCCCCCCTCCTCCCTCGCCCCTCACACACACACACACACACACACACACACACACACACACACACACACACACGCAGAGGTGAGTGCTCTCAGTTTTTCCACCTGTTTTCCCAGTTGCCAATTTGTTGCATAGAGAATGAAAGGATGTTCCTGCTGAGATGTGCCTTTGTGCCTTTGTGTTGGAGTATCAGTAGTATAACCAAAATCTCTCCCGATCTCTTCATGTTGCATGGCTAACACGTTGTGGCAAAGCAGACTGTTTAGTGCAAACCACTCTGACTAAAGTGTAAACCCAGAGCCTGTCTCCTCGGAGCAGATTCATCCAACAGCTTCCCTGGCACAGCTGTACCATCGTATCAGACTTCACTCAGGATCTCAACCATGAAATTGGGTGGCTATCTCCCAAGAATCATCTTGACAACTAAAACAAATACACAGAAATGGCACAGCATTATTCATACTTACAGAAAATCATAGCTTCATTTTGTTTTAAACTTTTTTAAATTTTGTTTAAGGTTGTAGCTGAAAGGTTAAAGATGGCTTATGACTAGATAGTTGCCAAATCAAATTTCTTGAAAGTAGAATAGAGTGAATCATCAAGAAGCACTTGTCCCACACTCATCAAACACCATCAAATAGCCTATGAGTAAGCGAGTGACAGCTCCAGCAGTACAACAGGTCAGTGGTCAAATATACAAGGCTGAGGTTGGGTCTTCTCCAAGTGTGAGTGTGTACTGTATTGTCCTCCCTCCACCTGTAATTTAGGATTAACTTAATTTCTATTGCCTGTGTATAATGGACCTATAAAAGCCAGAGGTTAATTACACAAAATGATGTCAGCTCTATTAGAGTTATGGAAATGTGATTAATCAGCAAAATTACAAAATAGGGCTTTTTATCTCATACATTGACTAGTGGGTCTAATGGCAAATTACCTTCAACTGAGATTCTCAGAACAACATTTTTTTTTACAATAGTAATGGTAAAAATGAAAAAAAAAAATGGGCGGAAGGGTGTGTGTGGGAGGGGTTACAGTGTGCTTTTGTTACACTGTCCATTTTGTTATTATTTCCAAAGAAATACACTTAAATGCGACTTGATTTGAATTTACGCGGAGCACTTGAAGGCAGCATAAGTGAGAAAGCTGTATGCATTAACATATTGACCTATTGATTCATAAAATACAAACTGTGCACTATGAAATAACAGAGCCCTATTTTATAGGTCTGTGATGTCAGACAGGACAGTAAGTGGATCACTAATGTAAAACAGCTAATTACTCAAATTTGCAATACACTGCCTGGCTTGCTTCCCCATTAATCACACTGTTGTAGTGATTTGGTACACCATTAACTAGCGTCAACTGGTTTGGTTTTCTGTGAAATACGTTTTCAGGTCTGATTTGGTTGTCTGCCACAGACCTTCTGGTTAAACTAATGAGAATTCACTTCATAATTTGAGGAAGTTTTAAGCTCATCAGTACTGACAATGGCAAACCAAAATCTAGTATAAAGAGGATGTGAATGGAGCTTCCTAATATAGCCTATGCCATTACCAGCACGTTCTTTACACGTTCACATCCAATTGATCTTTGCAAATTTTCTATGTGTGACAGTTGCAGTGACATTGGAGTTCACATACTGCCTCACTGAAATACAACAAACCTGTCTATATGCAGCCATGTACATTTATTATAATGTCATATTCTTATATGGTGCCATACTACTTAGGGGTCATGTACTATGCATCAGCAGAATACAGGATGAACAACGTGAAGAAAACAGACATAATGTTCCCATGGAGGACTGCCTTGAGGCTCTGTGAATGTGACTGTGTTCAAGGCTCATGGACATTGTAAGAAATGTAACTCAATGTGCATTTATAACATCCAGATGAGCCAGTATCACTAAATGTGATAAAAGCAGTCACAGCTTGACACCGAGTATCAGGCCTTGCTAATGGTGGGGGTTTCAACTGAGATGTCAGTGCTTTTGGGGCACACACTGCTGATATAACAAGCTCATAAAGATGACGTGGAAAGTTGAAACCGTGGTATTACACCCAGAACTATGTTTTTTATGGAGGGGAAAATGTTGGCCATTTTCTGACAGCAACAAATTGGACTTTTTAGGACATTTAGAAGGAGTAACCACAATCTCTGTCTGGGCCAATTAATAACAAATATGTTTAGAATGATACATCACTTTGCAGATATTGACCTTTTATTAAAAATGTGATGTGTGCCAGTGTTGTCGATCTGACGGATTGAATGCAGTTTGTTTGATTACATATTTGTTGTATAACTGATCAATATTACACTAGTTGTCTACAGGAAGTCTTTAACCTAAATTGATTTGAATCCAAGATTTTGATTAGATGCACAATGATGATGATGATGGTGGTGATGATGATGATGATCATTATTATTATTATGGGGCTTAGTATAGTGTCTTATGATCTAAATACTGTATCCTTTTCATCCTGCCAAGAATAAAATTTGAAGTTATTGAATATCAGCACAAAATATTGCTATCTACAGCTTCAATTGGTATAGTATTCGTCTTCAAAAACCGGTAAATCGGTAAAACCGTAGTGACAAATATCTCATTCTGAAGAGGAGAAGGAGAGAGAATTAACATTTAAATAAATTAAATTAAATAAACAGCTATACATCAAATGGCAAACACAACAGCCTTAATTAAAATTGAGAGCTTACATACTCCACAACAACATTTTTCCTCCTACAAGTGGCAACTCGGTTGCATAATGCGTCATGCTCTTTTGTCTGTGAATGGTCTTTGTCACATATACATTGCAGAGGAACCCAATTAACTGTGCGAGTGTGTGTGTGTGTGTGTGTGTGTGTAGCATTGGTGACTCAGGTGTGAGGATCTCTCTGTCCAAATAAACATCACTATGGGATGTCAAAAATAGGAGGCATGAATGGAAGTTCATTCTTGGTCTTTACCATTGAATCCATGGGCAATTCAAGATTTTGCACCATTCCCAGTATAGAGCGAGGATTGAAAAAATAAGGACACTGCAGTAAGCAGAGGGAACAGCAAACAAGCAAAAGCCTCATTTTTCTAGTTCCTTCCATGCAGTTAGAACAACTTCATACATGTTAGAAATCTGTCATGTGGCCCAGGTCGTTATCTAGCTCAACAGTTTAAGACACACTAAGAAAAAGCCTTGTGTTTAGATACTTCCCTCTAATGTTACAGTACTTACAGATTACAGATGTTACAGATTTTCCCCTTTATCCCCACTTTCTTACGTCCTGAGGCTGGATGATTAGCTCCTTTCAGTCCAGCCTTTTCCATTAAGCACATGAAATCACTAAATCAGCAAATGATGGACAATCTTATGTAACCATGTTCTCTAGACAAGCCCCCAGACAGCGATCACTGTTAAATGTTAAATGAATGCCATGGAACAAATCAATCGTCAGTAGATCAATAACAGCAGTGCTTCTGAAAATTACATGTGAAATATAATTAGGGATTACATAAAGCAATCCTTTGTCATCAAGCAATCCAAACTGTCTATAAAGGGAAGATTTCAGAACATTTGCCTCTTCCCTCTCAATGTAAAGTTTTTTAAGCATAACAGAAAACTGTGTGAAGTATTGTGTATTCAACTTCCTTTTATATTCCTTTATAATTATAACTGTAAGGCTGACACAGTAAATCACCTCTGGAACGGCTGAAAGCTTATCTGTCCCCTTTAAGATTACTGAGGTTTCTATTCAAAGAAAAGCAAAGTTAGATAAACTTTCTATTAAACCCTCTCAGAGGAAAAAAAATCATTAATTCATTCATTTGGTTACTTCATAACCAACCATCAACGACCAGTGTATGAACTTGTCTGTTGTCGTCTATCTGTGGCCCAAATCAAGAACACACAGAACCTCAAAATAATCTCCTCATGTCCAAATAGCTGATTTAGTTTAAGCTCTCTTGTTTCATTAGAGAGGAGAAGCCACAACAGGTGCCAGGTTTGCTTGCCGTTTGTCAGCCTGAATGACCAGAGCCCTCTAGTGACTGTTTGAGATATGGCAACCTAAGCCTAAACCCTGAAAATGTTCAGAGGGTGAGCAGCTGATTCACTCCTCCTAAGTGGGAGCTAACCTTTGAAACCTTCAGTTCGCTCTGGTAAACACACCTCCACCCAAAGGTAAAGCACAGCCTACATTAGGTGATTGACTGCTCCTGGGTATGAGATCTGATATAAAAGGTTTTTGAATATTGAATGGAACGCAGGCCTGATTTGATACATATGAGGCTGTTGCACAGTTCATGAAGAGTTTCTCAGTGGAAGAAAAGGGACAGAGATGAGGAAACAAGGCTGAGGTAGAAAGATATGATGTGATACTGGGTGTAATGTGGCGCAGGCTGTAATCGAAAGTCAATTCTGAGAGTCTATACCAGGGAGAAAGAGCTGGATGACATATGATCAATCAGACCATCAGATGGGTTAATTAATTCTCAACATCAGCTGTCAGAACAGGGATCAATAAGATGAATGATAAGCAATCGGGGCTTCTGATTATACAGTATATATATCTATATATACTATATATTTTTTAAGCTTATTTAAACAGGGACAATGCACAACAAAACACAAATCTGGAAAATAATTAAATTAAAAACATACAACTAATCACACTCTCTCTCTCTCTCTCTCTCTCTCTCTCACACACACACACACACACACACACACACACACACACACACACACATTATACAGTACATACATTATGATTAGGGCCTGAAGATGTGGAATGCTCATTACCATATTTTACTCCTGTGCATTGTCTCAGTTAGATCATCATAAGACAAATCCCAATGATCCGAGGATGGGGTAAACATTTTCAAAGGGATCTAACTTGAATAAATAATAAATAGAAGTCATGTGAGTCATGTGCCATCATATGCAGGTACAGTTGTAAACCTGCTATAGTTGGAGCATATGGGAAAAATAGTATGTATAATGCTTATCACACTTCTGTTTTCAAGTTAAAATTGAAATGCATTACTTTGTACGTGTAACCACCTAAAGTGTCTGAAGTAGTTATTATATAGTGCTTATAGATACAGTTCCTGTGGATGTTCTAAGTATAAATGTGAAGAAAAAAGATGCTAATGAATTATTAATAGGCTAGTTATAAATATTGAATATTTGTTTAACCGGTGATTTGTTAGCCTAAGTTAAATGTTTGTACCTCCTAGTTGTGTTTTACTCAGCAGTAAACTAGAATTTGTATGGCAGCTTAAAAAACAACAACAAAGTTTACTTTACAGAACATAAAAAGGCATTACATAAAAACAAGATTAGCATAAGAATCAGTCAGTGATGTCAACGATAAATTAGTAAATGATAAATTAAACCAAAGCTTGCTAGTTCTGATTGTACATGGCTAACAGGTTATGTTAGTGGCCGAATTACCTCTTCGGAGTGGCTTCTGTATTAAATCCAGATCTGTGAAGCGCGGGAGATTAATTCGAGCACACGAGCTCAGCCTACGAGCATCAGAAAATTGGCAAAGGCCGACCATGCTTAAAGTTTGGTAAGTTTCTATACATGCCGTGATGGATGGAGTGGAGGCACCTGAGGCAAAAAATCTTTCGCCAAACCGTTGTGCATTGTGTGTAGATAATATGATGCTATGCCAATAGCCTGGTGTGTATTCAAGTAGATGTAGGCTAGATGGTCAAGAAATTCTTGATTCTTAGTCCATGCTAGCCTACACAACTAATTTGCGTGCTCGAAACATGTTTGCCTGTCAAAGTTAATTATTTAACGTTTTCACAAAATACAGACATTTACTGGTAAATGCATACATTTTCCACAGAGTTGGTAATAGGTTACATTTTCCCACTTTCACCGTAATTTACATAGAATGCAAATCCCATTAAACAACCTTGTGTGGTACAACAGTATTAGGATTAGCCTTGTCTGCGCATCACTGTGGGTGTGCCAGCATTGTGTGCAGTGCTCGCACACGCCACAGGCTCGTGGAGAACCGCGTTTGCGCAGTAGGACAAATGGAGGTCTAAAAAGATGTGGAATTGACTTTGAAATTGTCGTGCACACAAAGTGTGATCCCATTTGTGTTAATTACTTAGATTTATTTGGTTTTGATTTTGTATAGTGTATAAGCCAATTGAAAGGGCACTAAAGTGTATGGACAGTAGAGGGCAGTGTTGCGCCGTGGCTTCACTCTGGACTATGGACTACGCGTGCGTCTGCTATGTCTTCTCATGAGAGAATTCTGACGGAGAAGCTGCACGTCTGCTGTCTTGTTTTTCTCCTGTTTTCACAGGTTGGTGCGATGTAAAAGTACATGAAATCTATCAAAAGTTATTCCATGACTTACATTGACCAATTTCCTTGTGTTAAAACAAGTGTGTGTAGCAGCAGAATCGAGTTTTGAGACGGTTGTAAAGGGCAAGCTACTGTTGAATGTTGCTAGCAAAATGAGCAGCAGAAAAGAGTTTTGAGACGGTTGTTAATATAGAACCTCCTTGGTTGTAACGGACAAGCTACTGGTGAATGTTGCTAACGAAATGGCGGCTGTGTATTTTATTTGTTCATAAATGGTTGGTTCCTGCGCATATTATTTTCGTTGTAGACAGATATACTGTATAGACATTCAGAAACGGATAAAGCATTGATAATATTATCCATGAAAGTACTTAACCCATGCTAGCCCAGCATGGGAGCCAGTGAGCATTATGGTCTCCAGGTTGCTCAAGGCTTCCTTTTTCTGGAACATTTTCAGCTCCTCCATTTCTTTCTGGTGTGCCTTCTCCATCTCACAGGCCTGCTTCATGGCCTGCTCGTGGTTAATGTGGAGCTGTTCTTTAAGCCTGTCCATTGCTTGGAGGAGGACCTCCTCCTGCTCAGCCTTAAGCTCAGTGGCCTGCTGGCAGGTGGAGAGGCCCATCTGTTTGTGGCAATGTCTGAGTTCCCCCATTTTTTGGAGGAGGAACTCCTTCTCCTTCTGCTCTGCCTTAAGCGTAGCAGCCAGGTCGTTTGTGGACAAGGCCATCTTTCTCTGGATCAGCTCAATTTCTTGGCGAAGGCCTTTATTCTCGACCTCAAGCTGGACGGCCTGCTGCTCCTTCTCCTGACGAAGGGCCTCCTTCTCAGCCTCACAGGCCTTAAACTTGATGGCCTGCTCCTCCAGTTCTTGGCGGAGGTCACTCTTCTCGGCCTCGCAGGCCGCAAACTTGATGGCCTGCTCCTCCAGTTCTTGTCGGAGGAAAAAAAAATGCCAATGTAGTTCTCTTAACTGTACTTCACTGGGTGACTATGTTCCTCCTGTGTCCACACTGTGGTTCTGGGATGTGCAGAGTTCTTCGGGGGCAGGTGCTCAAATGAAAAAAGGGGCATCTACAGTGTCAAACAGTTTGTGGAATAATCTCTGTGTTTTAGGAGTGCAGCAATACGGTGTTGTTATATCCCTTTACTCATCTGTTATATTTGCTTCCATCACCCCCATTTCCATCTCTTGTCTTTTTGTCTCACTGTCCTCTTCTTTCTCCCCCTCATCTCTCTGCATTTCTGTCTGCCTGTGCTAAATATTAAATAAAATGTAAAATAACTAAATTTATCTTAGTGATTAATCCTCTAATCTTATTATATTTCTATCATAATAGTACAAGCTGAAGACTCTAAACAAAATGTAACAGTCTTCATTGGATAGTTTTTATGATAAAGTCACTAAATCTATTTTTTTTCCTTGCATGATGAATATGAAGTTAAGTTAGCTTGCCCTGCCACTGTCTGACTCCCTCTAGCTGCCTTCTGCTTTACTTTCTCTTTGGCATCTTGCAGCCACTCACTATATAATATGTATAATGAAAAAATAATGATAATAAAAGGATGCTCTGATGAAGGTGTGATACCGAAACGCAGTCATGGCCAAAAAATAAATTGGTGAAAATGAGGTGACGTCTTTTTGTTATGTCTTTTCCATTATAATATTGGTGTGCTGCATTTTTTCAATGACAGAATCTGAGCTACTGGGCTAAGAAAGTTAGCAGCAGCATCAAGCTAGCTAGCAATAGTCAATTCAGTCCAAATTTCAATTAGCTACATTGATTCATTGACAGCCTACATGCTAAGAAATAATAGCAGGATATGTGATATATCGACAGGTTTATCGGCTGCAACTCGTCACATAATTTTCTCAGTTTATCAAACTAACCGATACCTATCACAGTAGGCCTACAGTCTCCCTGGCTTTTTATCCTCCTGCTCTGTGAGTCTGTTGATAGCGCAGCTCTGTCTGCAGCACTAAACTTTGGTCAGTGCGCTGACACACACAGACGGGGTGGGTGGGGGGTGGGGGTTAAACGTCCACATGTGAGAAGGACAGAGAGACGGAGCAGACGATCTCACTAAAATAAAACAATAAAATTATACTGGAAGGGGCATTTTATTCAATTAA
This sequence comes from Centroberyx gerrardi, assembly GCF_048128805.1. Classification (NCBI taxonomy): domain Eukaryota; kingdom Metazoa; phylum Chordata; class Actinopteri; order Beryciformes; family Berycidae; genus Centroberyx; species Centroberyx gerrardi. Next base: position 17,846,662 of record NC_136014.1, read on the forward strand.
GGGAAAAGGGGCACCCAGAGCTCCCCCCTCTGCACGTGCCTGTGAGACAGACTATTGGTAATTAACAAATGTTTAATAAGATGAGAAGATTCTGACTGAGAAGCCACACGCGTCTGCTGTCTTGTTTTTCTCCTGTTTTCACAGTTTTCACAGGCTCACATCTTGAGACCTGCAACAATATCATTATCAAAACAAAAACTGATTTTATGCTCAAGGCGCACATAAGCTGCGATGTAAGTCTTGTCCTATAGGATTTGATTATTCTCATCTTATAGGCGGTTTGATGTCGCTTCTGGTTTCCAACGTTTGATGCGTGAAAAGTTCTTCAAAATGAATACAGTGTTTTACAGAGAATATAAATAGTTTTGTAATACTACATGAAAATACAACAATCAGATTTTTAGTGAACAGAGGCATCCAGCAGGGTTTTCCAATTTCTGAACTTCCTTTTTATGATAGTATTGTGGAAGTAAGTGAAGAAATCAGACAGAAAAAATGCTGAAAAGTTTTCCCTCTCTGTGATGGAAGGATAATTCTTTTTTTCTTTTACTCCCCAGGGACTGGACTCAAATGTCATCCATAAATGATACTGGTATTCTACTCTGTGCTTTATTCTGCAGCGAACCTACACCATAACATCTTATTGAGATGTACTGGAAGGACCTGGTGTGACACTACCTGGAAAGAAAAAGGTAAAATTCGAACCATTGTAAAAATAAATTATAAGAAAAGTTTTACAACTTAAAGATGAAGTATGGATATTACATGCTATGAAATGTTGAACCTTTTGCCAATGAGACGATTTAGGCCAAAGGGTTAAATACTTTTACAAACTAAAACAACCTTTTTCTGGAACTGGAAGTTCCACAACTTCCACATAAATTTCTTGAATTTCCATTCTACTTTGACATTACTTTGCATAACCCCAAAATACCCAAAGAATGTGTTTTGAACTTATTTTGTAGCACAAGAAAATGCTCAAAAAGTTTTAAGGGGGTGAATAGTTTTTTAGCCACTGCATCAGCATTGTTTTTGGTGCCTTAAATTATCACGCACCTCTTCCTCATCCAGATTTTTTTTGTTTGGAGAGTGGAAAATAATTCAAAACATTGTAGTGCTACTGAACAGTCTCTGAATGGACCAACATGTAATGAGCTTCTGGCTCTGCCTGTTTTATTTGGCACCAAAAATTAAACAAGGCAAAACTTAAAAGAACTGAAAGTATGTGTGACCGGCGCTAGAATTAGTGTCCAGCAGCAACACACTGTGAGTGTGAGAGTGCACACATCTGAAATCCTCACATGTTCCTCTCTCTGCCAGGCCCTGATGGATATGCTTAACTTACATGACATATAATTACGTCCGTCTAACTCGATCCATTTTTAAAGAATGGCTATTTCCATGACAGAAAGCCTGTATTTCTCTCACATGTGGGTTAGAATCATGTCAGGTGAACTTGAAAAAAACGACAGCAGGAAGGAGGACAGGTAGAACAGCAAAAAAAAACCTTTCCTTACAAGCACTTCTCATGAATGATACATATAAGACAGTCTTTCATTTGTCGTCCTGCCTTGGTGAGTGTGATGATGCCCAATTGTCACCGCTAAAATTTCTAGAGCAGCAAAGAACATGGTTTTAAATGGAAACCTCACTTCAATAATGCAGGTCCTTTGGGAGCCTTGGCATAATGTATTCAATAGCTCTGTAAGGAGAGAGAAAGACATTCTGTGTGTTGTGTAAGAATATTAAATCAAAAGAATCCTAAAGGAAGATCATTCATTATTCAGTGATCTGTCATCTCGAACAGAAAGAGTAAGAGACAGACGATGCCTGAGTGTGTCACAGATAAATAGCATGGAGCTGCTGCTTATATTGAGCCCAAGCATCTCTACACAATACAGCCTGCATGGTATCAAATACAGTTTGAGGCCATAAACTTTTCAGGATTTAAAAAAAAAAAAAAATGCTAGCTCAGCCCCTGCTTTCCAGGTGCTTTTAAAATTGAAACTAGCATTATGGGCTACTGTAGAAGTTTGTTTAAGAGTAATAATTATGTAAAGCAGAAATTGTGATTTTCAAGCAATACACAGGAAGGAACGTGTTTATAACCCGTTAGACACAACCAGTTTAAAGTTTATTCTAAAATCAGCAAATTGATGAGTAAGACTTTCCACGCTCTTGTCATCCACTGGAAGAAGAAGGACGTTTTTTTGTGAACATCCTTGTGAATGAACCTCAACTACAGAGACTGCAGAAAAAGGGAATTGCACTGAGATACAGACTTTCACTACAAGTCAGAATATCACCACTAGAGAGCAGGATTGTTCACCTCATGAATTCCCATCGGCCACAGCGCCTGATCATGTATTTTGCGATCTCCCTGACTTGAGGGGGTTATAGATTTCATGTTGGGCCAAAAACGGTACCTTCTTCCAGTCTGCTTTTCTTCAGTTGCACTACACTGACAAGAATAAATGATGGTGAAATTATACAGAACTGTTGCCAAAACCCAATTAAAACTGTGCTTTGAGAAGCTTAAGATACCTTTATTTATTTTTAAAAATAATAAGAATAATGATGAGAAGAAGAAGATGAAGAAGAAGAATTTAAGGCAATTCATGCTTCCTTATTTTTCTAAAATATTGCCTAATTTGTCAGACCCTAATTTTCAAATGTTGGTATTATATCAGGTTTGATTGAAAGATCCTACAGTCTGTTACATAACCCACAACAGCCCTATTTTCACTCCTATTGTGGCACTGTAAATAATCTCTTGTTGAAATTTATTGGTGTCAGCATTCTGTGACCACTAACGCAGATAAAGTTTCAATATTTATTTTGCACATAAATAATCATGCTCATTCACTTAAAAAAAAACCTGAATACTCAGGAGAGGCATGATAAATTTAGTTTCCAGGAGAGAGAGTAAAAACAACCTTGACAGCAGCGATGTTTTAACAGGGCAAGTGAATTTTGGCACCACCAAAGGCGCTTTCCTGTATTTCTTTTTCAGAGGGGTACATACAACTCAGTTTAATCAAGGCTACTGCTCACAAAGGGGGCATTTGTTTAATCATTTTGGCACTGAAAGAGGTATGCACAGACAACCTGGACTCCGTTCACACAGCCGCTACTTGTGTGCGTGTCGGTGTGCATACGTGTGTGTGTGTGTGTGTGTGTGTGTGTGCGCGAACACACGTGTGTATGTCTTTCTGTGTGGTGGTGTGTGCGCTTGTGTGTGTGTGTGTGTGTGTGTGTGTGAGCGTATCTGCACACCCGCTCCACATGTACGTATCTGCATGCAAGCCTGTCTGTCTCCATCAGCCTGTCTGCTTCTCTCCCTCTCTTTATTTTTGTCTCCGTCAGTGTGTCTTTTGCTACTTTATTTAATCTGAGGATTAGCAGCATTTTGAGATAAAGAAGAGTGATACCTGATATGAGTAATACAATTCCAGGTCCTGCTGTGGATTATGAGATGTGTGAGACATATTATTCTTATTCAGTTGTTAGGTGTTAAGAAAAGTATGTTTTTCTTGCTACAAATCTTTTTGTTTATAGTTGGCCAACATTGCTGCTTTGATAACTTTAACAGACTGGATAATTATAAAGAATCCAATACCAAAACTTTCCATTGATCACAGATCTCATCTTACTCACTCTGGATCCCTATGTATTCAAACAAAGGGAGGGGCAGGATCTACAGTGTCTCCCCTGCAGTCATTCATTTTGATGCTGTTATTTATGTTGCTCACAGCGCAATAACTCACAAAGTTACAGTAGCATGTCAGGAACAACTTGGGGAGTGCAGTGCCATAATGACTTGCAGTGTAATATCTACTTACTACCTGGGGCCCTAACAGCACACTGTCAGCGCAGTGTCCACTTGCATGCCGCCAACCTTTGAGCACACGAGAAACCAAGAGGGGAACCCGATCCCTGTTGACACAGTGTTTAAATGACAGTATTCCACAAACAGGGAGGCAGGGGCCTTCTCCAGGGACTTGTAGAAGTCCACAGCTCCTGTGTACAGTATAAATAGCTTGCAGAGTATTAGGAGGATCAAATGGCCAAGGGATAAAACCACAAAGGGGTGCTCTGCTTCGTGTGAAAACATTAAGGTGCTCATTATGATTACTTACGAGCTGTTGACTCACTGAAATTGCTGTGAAATTGGCCATACTGTTGAGGAATGCTGTGCCCAGACAGACAGTAATTGCATTTCCTGTTGGTCTCTGAGTTCAGACTCCTCTCTCTCTCTCTCTCTTTCTCCCTCTCTTTCTCTCTCGCTCTCTCTCTCTGTAACTGAACGCCTTTTTCAGCCGTGTCTGATCACACAGAGTGCACACTGTACTGGATCGACTGTAATGGAGACAGTAGAAAGAGAGGGAGCAATACTGCGTATATCCATTTCACTCATGTCCCATATTAAGAGTAAACCTTCAAAGGAGAATGTTTTTCATTAGAATTTTACCGTCATCCCGAAGGCAGCTATGCCCGTCTAAATCAGAGCTTGTGGCGAATTTTTGATGACTTTACAAAATGACCTGACCCCATTAGGTTTAACTGGGCTTGGCAGGATTTTCCAATCCACTTTATTGTCAGGGGAGCATTCACCTTAAAAAGTATGATCGTTGAAAGCTGATTACGAATGTATAGGCGCACATATGGCATGTACAAAAAGCTACTAGGGATGGGAAACGCAACTCTAGAAAATGGTTGACTGCATCCAGACCCCCTAATGGCACCGAGCTGAGAGAACAAGCTCACTCCTCCGTGTCCTGTTCGATAAAACCGGGGTTTGGATGGGTGCCATCACCAGGGGCTTGGCAGGATGCAGTGACTCGCTGAGGTTTGAAACCCCATTAAAAATTGTCACTTTATTTTAAGCAGCTGCCACACTTCTATGAGTCCCACATCCTTCTGGAAAACCAATCAGAACCCCAACGCTGGCTGGGGATTGGCCAAACGACACTCATACTGTGATTGTCTGAGTTGTTAAAGTTCGTTTCTCCCAGAAGACTTTAGGGTAATGAAGGCTTTTAATTTTCCTGTCAGCTGAATTAAAGGCGTCTGTCCGGCGTGCCCTGTCTTGAGAGGCTGGGAAGACTATTTATGAATCTTTCGGTGCATACCTGACTAAATCGTGATGGTTGTGTGTGGGCCAACCCATAATCCTAACTAGATTTAATGAGTTATGTTACTGCTTGACGCTTTATGATACACACTACCAGTTCCCAAGGTTAGCTTACTGTAGCCCCTCCTTTGTCAGCTAATAGCTGTACTTCTGTTGCCCAATTGAAGGACCCTAAGTAGGGCAGTATCATGCCTACATTACCAGTATTTTCCACATTTTATAATAAAAGTAAACACATCAAAACTATGAAATGAAATGAAAAGCATATTACATTCACTCAGGTGTGTCCAAACTTTTGACTGGAAGTGTAAGTTCACAGTATGCCTTTTGTAAAAAAAAAATGATCTGCTTTATATGTATACAGTGAAGAGCAACAGGAAGGGGATGACACTGGACAAAGATTGGGACCTGGACTCAAAATCGACACATCCATGTGACCGAGCCTAATGAGCAGCCTGGACACCAACTGTGCATCATGTGAAAGAGGTCAGTGACAAGAGGCCCAAAGCATGAACATGAAGCCTAAACACAGAATATCAAAATGGGTGTTTATTGATTTGTAGCGATGAAGGATGGAAATCTCTTGAAATCGTTATGACATCATTAAAAACAGCCCAACAGGAAGGAAGATTCACCAATTAGTTTTAGAGATTGAGATGACTACTGTACAGTACTTAGCAGCCAACATTCCCAGTTTATTCTCTCTTTCTTTGCCTGTCTTTCCTTCTCTTTCTCTCTCTTTCTCTCTGTCTCTGTCTCTGTCTGTGCAGACACACACACACACACACATTCACGTACGCGGAACGGTTTTGTCTTGCTTGCTGGACATCAGGCTGCCAATTTGCTCCTTATAGCATGCAGACGGTTGGTGTCACTCCAAGGTAAACCTTAGCTCTGCCAGAGAGAGCGCACACTACCTGCCAACAGCCTCCGGGCTCTATCATGGTCTAGTAGCCTCCACCAACCCTATGGTTCATAGTGGGCGTCTGCCTAGCACATCCATACACACAGTCTAGTTCCTGTTGTGTTTCTGCCCTCAAATGCCTAGAGATGAGTATAAACAAGCCCAGAGACCCAGCTGTTTATTGTTACAGGTATATGCAGTCAAGGCCTAGCGACAGGGGGCGAAAACGCGACTGTTTATTTTATATCCAGTTCTGAAGTGTGCCTGGAGACACTCGGAACAGGATGAATAACACATTTAGGAGGAAAGAAAAGACAAAAAGCAAAATAATCAACACTGGAGCAGAAAGACGGAGGGGGAGTGTGGAGGAATTTTGGCAGAATTTTGCAGCAGCAGCACAAAATTGCAAAACCAAAAAGTTAGTTGACACACGTCCTCTTCATGCTTGAGGAACAATTATTTTAGAACCGGGAGAAAAGGGGGGAAGAGAAACGAGAAACGGTTTTGTTTTTGTCTGTGAAAGTTAAAATGTTTTGCCAGGCTGGGTGCCAGCGTGGAGGACAGGCTGCTGTAGTTCCCCTGTTTTGGCGGGCCAGGAAGCAAAGGTCAGCTAAGTTTTGCTGAAATCAAATCCAGTGTCTCCCAGCAAAACAACAATGTGGCAGAATGGCCCAAGGGTAATGACATGATTATGTTGTTGCTTTCTGGGGTAAATCTAACGAGAAGTTCAAGCCCCGCTCTCGCTGTCTCTCTGCATTACACAGACATGCAAGGCCTGTCTAAGCAAAAGCCAGGTGCCTTATCCTATCGCCTTGTGTGGCACAGAAACGGCTGAATTAGCAGAACCTTGGCTAACGCTAGTCCTGCGTAGCAAATGAGATCTCATATCCTCTTTCATGTTTGAAACCTGTTCGACATCTCTGTCAAACAGGCCTACAGTATCCAAACCTGATGACAAAAGCAGATATATACTGTAGGGGCAAAACAACACTCTTTAAATTATATTGTTCCTGTATAATGCGAGGACTCCTGACTTTCAGTTTTAAAAACTCTCAGATGAGGTAAAGCAAGATCCCTTTCAGATTTGATAACATATCTGCTGAATGCAACAGAGGAGATTTAATTCCAGACTGGAAGATTGCATGGTTCCAAATGGGAGATATACAGTAACGGGGCCTACACACTACAGTGGGTTTAGAATTGTTTGAAATGTTACACTGTTACAAGACCCTGCTTAATCAGAATGAGCCACGGTTTTCAGATGGTATTTAGATATGTAATGCTAACAAATGAGGCTTTACTATTATGGTAACAGACTCCTAATGTTATTTCAGCAGCCAAGTCCGTCTCTTTCTAGTGGTTAGAGGAGCTTAGACAGTTTCCTGAAGCATGGACTAAGCATGTTTGGGTACGCACATTCTCTTCTTAGCGTGTAATTGCTGTATTATTGCCATGAAATATTGCTATGTGAAGTCCCTGAATTCAACATTCAACATGGCATGAGTTTGCGTCTTTCAGTACTTTTTTAGGACTTCTATTGAAATTGAATTTGGAGTCACATCGCTCATTTAGCTGGGCCTCTGGCTCTTCTTGTTTAAAAAACTGCAGACGCCATTTCACCGCAGTCTTCACTTACTTGGAACAAAAATATTTTAGGATAATTGCCAATGAATGTTATCAGATCAGATTCACACTATCTCAGCCCATTCGTGACTTAACTCAAGACAAACTCTGGGCATTCAACCATTTTTTGTAGATTTAATCTACACTAAAATAGTTGAGTCTCTTTTTGTCCTTTTTTCTGTTTCTTCTTCCACCTCCCACACCTCTCAGCTCTACATCAAGGAATGCATTTGTTCAGTCACGCCCCTCTGCCCCTGACAGGTAGCAACTGCATAAGAGGACAGTTTGTCCTGCAGCGCTGTGCAGGCCGCAGGGGCCCATGTTTGGCTTGGATGCCAATGAATAACATTGTATGGGGAGAGGAAATTAAAAATGCGGGGTTGTAATTTACAGGAGAGTGGAACTGATTTAAAAGCTTTTTTTTTTCTCGCCGCTTTGCTTTAAGTTTTCCAAATATGCCACAGCTGAGTGTGAACTGAGCTTCGTTGTACTGGCAATAACAAGACAGGCAAAGCTGCCAGCTCTCTCTACCTTCCCCCCTCTTCCCCTTCCTCCTTGGCAAAGACAGGATGGTGCTAAGGTAAGCATTCATGAAATCCAAATGCTAGACATGCCTAACTGATTTCACATCTCCAGGAAAATGCTGCTTTATGTTATCATGAAAAAAGCCCAGGTATTTCCCCCTGCAGTTAGACTATGTGTGTACCGTTTGCAAAGCTGCCAGAGTGATGACTGATGTGATGGTTTGCCCCAGTAACATTCTCTGATTATTGGTCATGCCTGTTGAGGTTGGGGTGAGGATGTGTTGCCTGCTTGTGGTCTCTGTGGGCGGTTCCCTGGTGTGACACAGGTAACAACAGATTGTTAATAGTGTAATGAATCTAAATTTACAAGGTAACCAAGCTTCCATGAAATTGGCACGTGAAACTGCCTTACCTCTCTCTACTTAAATACATCACTAACTCATAACACTCAAAGTAGGCAGGCACTAACTAAATAGCGTATTATGGATTGAAGTCACAGCAAAATAATAACACTGACTGCCTAAAGACAATGACAAAATGGAACTGAACAGCCATTAGGAAAGATTACACCTCGCCCAGGCTAGTTGCTGAGTTGAGGAATACTGCACTTGAATTTTTTTTTACAGCTTTCTCCCTTTATAAACCTCAAATTTGCTGCTGGGTAACTCAACCACTTCCTCCTTTCCTGTGAGATCAGGCAGTCACGTAGGGTGAAGCCAAGCAGAGCAGGAGCTGCTGTGGCTAGCATACAGCTGGCACTGTACTCACTATACCTTTAGCACCTGTGGGTGGGCGTCAACACTGTCGGCTAAACAAACAAGACCGTCATCCAGCTCTGACCACAGTCATGGACGGAGAATGGAATTGGAGCGCCTCCTGCAGCAGAGGAGGTCAAGTAGCAGCCTCTTTATATAAACTTTCCCTTAAGCTACGGTGTCAGGACAAAAGTAGAGCCTGCTGGTATCAAAATCCCAACATTCAGCACATTACTACTCAGTGAGCGGTGAAGGTATTGTTTCGGGAGCGCTGAGATATGGCAGATTTTGTATGGGTTTTGATCCCGCTGCTCTCCTGCAGATGGCGATGTTGTCCTGATTTGAGAGCCAGTCTCTGCCCATGCCCCTGCCACCATGTGTGAGGCCTTTTTCCTAATTGGTGACTTTTAACAAGCCTATGCAAATGTCTCTCCCTCTCTCCATCTCCTTCTCGCTCTTGGCCTGTGAGCTCACACTACAGATCCTCCAGGCTGATATCAAAGAGTTTCTCACATGATGTTGAAAATACAGTGCAGCTCAGGGAGGAAGTGAGGGGTGGGGTGGGGGGTGTATGGAGCTGAGGTGTGGCCATCTTTCTGGGCCTACCCCCACGTGAGCGTCTGGAAAAATGTCAGCGTCCAGGACTGAGAGGTAAACTAGATGGATGAAGTGGCAACTGAGCTGTTTGCCTAAAACAAACACAAACTGGGCTGTGCCTCCACGATGGTCACATGGAAGACGTTAGGCCTGCGGGGGCACACGCCACCAGCGGCCGGCGGAATTTTCCTAAAACAAGACAAGAGAGTCGAGGGCCAGATAGACAGAAATAAAACGAGCGAGGAGAGAAGAGGACCCTCCAGAGAGGAGTGAAACTTTCCACAGGTTCACCGTGTTTATGTGGGGCTGGCAGGGCCGAGTGAGCTGAGGGAAGGAACGGTGACGCCGGGGACCTCAGACTTGTTGCTGAGCAAGGTTCTTGCTCTTATTCTCTCACACTCTGCCTTTCTTGCTATCTTTCCATCTCTTTCCTCTCTCTGTTTCTCCCTCTCTCTCTCTCTCTCTCTCTGTCTCTCGCTCAACCTCAGGTCCTTTCTTTCCCCTTCCCTCCTCCGCTGCCTCTTCTCTCACACCCTAGATGTGCTGATGTGTGTCCAGGAAAGGAAGGCATTAACAGGCCTAGAGGGCAGGCCTGGGAACCAGCCAGTTTTCCCACTGTTTACCTCCCCCCTCCTCCTCCCTCCACCCCCTCCCCCATGATGACACAGCTTTTTCTTTTCCTTGATGGGAGCCCAGAACAATAGCTGATACAGTTGAATCACATTTTAGCAGAGCAATAGTTTTCAGACGAGAAGAGGTTTGAAAACAAGCACAGCTCATGGAAGCTGAAACAGATCAGGGAACGCAAATAAACACGTCGCATAGATTTGTATCTTTTCTCAGGGAAATATGTCTATATTACAATTTTAATAACATTCCTGTTGAGTATATTTCATTTACATCGGGAGATCAGTCCAAATGATAGGGCTATTCCTCCAAAGCTTCCATACAATGGCCATAGTGTATGTCACCATCGCCTCATCTCCATCAGCACACAGACGTTTACTCTTCAGCTCTCGGCCCTACCTCAGTCTCCAGGATGACAGGCACACTTGGGACTTCTGTATATGATAAACTATGTGATATGTTGCCCCCGACACCCTCCCCTCCACCTTTCCCTCTCTCCCCCGGCTCTTCACATCCCCTCTTTTTCTTTCCTCTTCAATAAATCCCCCTCTCCAATTTCTCCCTCTGCCCTCCATGCATCTTCCTCTATCCCCCCCCTCAACCCCAGCTGTTGGCTCTCAGCCCGCGGCCGAGGATGTGAGTGCCCAGCGACGCAGTGTAATCCCCGGGGATGGGGAACCAGTGAGGCAGGGGGGCTGCTGATGGTGGTCAGAATCTGAGCGAGCCGAGCGCCCGCAGGAAAAACCACAGCGTGTGTTTGTGTGTCACAGCGTGTGTGTTGGTGTGAACGCTCGTCCCAGGGGTCAGCACTCTACGTCCTGCAGATCCAATAATGGTGCACCAGACCCTCATGCATGCACGCACACACACGCGCGCACACACACGGTCTGTTCAACAGCTCACAAGCACCAGGCTGGGCAGTGCAGGGTCACTGCTGTTGAAAGCATTATGGTGTGCAGCCACTCTTTAGAGCGAGCCGTTAGTTAGAAGTGGCTGTCATAAAGAGATTCCCTTGTCTAATAATGGGGTTTGTTAAGCGAGGCCAAACAGGGCCACTGCCACACACTGTGGTAACGCTCGACCACTGAGCGCTAGAGAGGCAAGTGTGAAATCAAAGATGAAAAAGGTCTCTGTTCTTAATGCGCTGCGCAGTAAAAAAAAAAACTCGCCAGTTCGAACCCATGGAGCTTGTTGGAATCACTGGAATGTTTGGCTAAAATACATTTAAATACACTGCCGAGATTATTCAAAATATGAAACGTATATGCACAAAACTCCCTGTAGGGCCTGATTTCATGTTGAAATGCCTAAAATTGCATTCAAAAATTATAAATGATTGTGCAAGTGATTCTATTTTCATGCTTTGCTGTGTTTTTGTTGATTATGTCTGTTTGGTTAACTGGTGATTTCAGATATGTGGTGTTTGAGTAAACAGTGTTGTAGTGCTGAGCCTGAATAAGTAATTTATTCACATAGATTCTTCAAGTTAGTCTTGTAGACCTTTCGTTTTTTCTTTTTAAACCTACCACTCAATATACAAGTCAAATGTAAACAAACCATTAAAGCTACTCCGATTTAAATGTTGGAAATTACCCGTCCTTTTATCAAATGCTCTATATGTCAATATATGAATGGGAAAAAAAATGTCTTCCATTCCATGTTATGGTTAACGGTGGCAGTGCTACTCTTTTGCTTACATTTGGATTACAGATTGGGCCTTTAATACTTGGAGTGCTTATAGTTCTAGCCTCAGTGATCCATATGAAGCTCACTTTAAGGATGAGAGGTGGTACTTGTCCGTGCTACACATCGTCCTGATAGAGAACAAATGGGCATCTCAGCGCTCTGTACGAGGTTTCCCCGCTCTCCGTACAATCAGCAAATGCTTCAGGTTCGCTTGACAGTAACCACTTCAGAGGCAAACACAGAGTCACTCTCTTTTCCTGTGTCAACACCCCTGATACTGGGGGGTGTCCCGACAGGTCTTAACAGGATTAGAGCCCCTCAGCCTTACTGAAGGAAAGAGAGAGAAAGGGAGAGGGAGAGAGAGAGAGAGAGAGACAGAGAGAGGTAGGACAGATTGTGCTTGTCATAAAACGTGTGTGCAGTGGATTGGATTAAAGTCTTGTAGTTTAAATGCCTGTTAGGATTTTGCATGTGTATGCATGTGTGTGTCTATGTGTGTGTGTACGTGTGTGGCTCTAGATGAGAGGCCCAGAACGTGGCGAACAGCACCTTCCAGCCCACTTCACACACTCACACGCTGTTTGTTTTTACAGTTGCATTGTGGGACACCATCGCCCAGCTGCCCTGGCTCCCAACTGTCAAACAAGATTATCGGGGCTGCACCCCTCTCTCCCCAGCCATAGTATTGAAAACTACTAAAGACTAAGCCTACATCTACTGTACCTCATAGAGACACATGCGTGCACGTGCACACACACACACACACACACACACACACACACACGCACACACACACAGCCATAGGCTAACAAAGACTAAACTTCCACCCACCTCCATAGCTTGCACCACAGCAAGCAGAAATAGAGACATGAAGCCATAACAAAAGAAACAGTCTTTTTAAACAAAAGGTCCACTATTTTGAGTACAAACATATCCAAGAGAGACTGTTTCCTTTATTCAATAGCTGAAACAAAGACTCTTTAAAAAGTGCCCTTTATGGTTTTGAGTTGCACAAAGAAATTGGATTGGGGTTCAAAGTCAACTCACTGAAGGGCTTCCAAAGTACAACAAGGCCCATGAAGTTTGAGAAATTACACATGGCCTAAGAGAAGAAAACATACTAAGAATTAGTCTGGTTACATTAAACGGTACAGTAAAATCCTAGCATAAATGGTATATCAGTGTTCGAGGGGTATATGACTTCAGCAGGTACTTGAAATTCCTGTAAAGGTCTATAATGATTAAAAACTCTGACTTGATGAATATTACCTTCTTGCCACTGCTCCCCTTCAGTAATATGGAAAGTGAATCATGCACATGCAGTTACCCCACCAGCAACAGTCATAATTCAGAGATAGGATGGCCCAATACATCCGCAAGCCCACTCCCCTAGCCGAGGCCAGGGCCATCAAAATACATGGGTCGTGACTGGGGAAGGTCTGGAGGTCTGGAGGTGTCCTTTTTGCATTGCGCCTAATACCACAACAAAACTTCATTTTCAAACTCTGGACTGTGGCAGGTCTGAAGAATCTCTTATTTCAGGGAAAAACAGCCCACCGTAGAGAGTTGAAATGTCACACATTAGCCCCAGTCACCCATAAATGATGTCACATCCTATTAGCCCTCCCTGGAAGTAGATCCATTTCCTGTGTGTGTGTTGGCTGGCTAGCTGTGGCGCTAAGTCAGAGTCCAGACCTGGAATGAAGAGAGAGAGGGAGAGAGAGGTAAGGGAATAGGTGCTTCAGCGCAGAGACGGGGGGGCAATAAAGGAGGATAAAGGATGAAACGTCTGCTAGAAGTTGTAGCCGTAAATCAGCCTGTCTCCAGGCTGAGAATCACAGAGGATCCACGCATGTGATTTATGGAGTCTTTATAGCCGAGGGAGGTGGCATTACGCACAGCAAAGAGTTACAAATGGAGAGGCATTAACCTCTACCTGTGGCTGTCAGCTTGATACAGTTTCCCCTGGCTTGGAGAAAAACTACCATCTGAACAGTGAGGAATGAGCTGTAGGTTAAAAGCACACTGAGTTATAAACCTCCATGTGATGTTTGTTCCTAAAGGCTGTCGAGGTGAGATATTCTGTATGGTCAGGGCGGGGAAAGGTGCTACCTCTCTCTCATCACATGGCTGGAGAAAGTGAACCTTTTATTTCTTTGTAGAGTCATGCTGTAATACTCAGTACAGGGCTGTTGGATAGTTTCCTTAACTCTTTAAAGTTAGCTTCCTGTGCATATTTTACACTGCAGCGAGCGGGGATCCTCATGAAAATGAAAAATCTGCAGGGCAGAAACGGCCTGTGTGTTCTTAATGATGAAACGAGGCAATGGAGTAACACCAACAAAAGTGAAAGTGATAAATTCGACAGCTTTGCTGTGAAAACACATCAAACCGAAAATCCCTTGTCCAAACATTCCAAGCTCGTTTGAGCACCTTTGCATTTATTTGTTTTTTAATTCGTTCTCATGCATTTTAATAGATCCATTAACTATAAATATCCGAACGTACACAGGGACGTATCCTTAACGTGGACCAAGAATAACAAGCTCAGGAAGGCTAAGATAGAGGGGGCTGTGTGTTCATTATGATATGCAGCATTCAATTGCCACATTAATTAAGCAGCTCTGGGCAGCAGTGGCAGGATGACGGACAGGCCTAGTCACTGGAGGCACGTCTGATACGCTGCCAAGTGCAGGCCTTGCTGTCCGGCTGCTGATTTATGGACAGAGCCAGAAGTCGGAAAAGTATCCAGGAGTCATATTTTTAGTGGGCGGTAGTGCTGTGCACATGTGCAGGGGCTTAAGCCGGCCCCATGGGACGCCATTCATCTCTCATCACTGCCATGTTGATAACATCCTCCTCTATATGATACACACATCCCCTCCAACACAGCACACGTGCACACACACACACACACACACACACACACACACAGAACATGCGTCCATGCTCCCACACATTCACCCACATGCACGCACACCCACACACACACACTCACACTCACACTCACACATGGAGAGACCTGGTGGTGGTCAGCTTCCTACAAGTGGAGTCACATAAATACACAGCCAGTGTTTAGATGACACTGGGTCTCCGGCAAACTCTTTTTGTAATCCTTTTGTGAGTTTGTGATTTGCGGATGTTTAACAGGAAGTTATTGAAGAGTGTATAAAGCCAGGTTTCCTTCCTGCTCAGACAGTGGTGTAATTTGGACCGTGTATTAACAGCTCTACAACTCCCCCTATTTGGCCCTTTTTTTCCCAATATTTCTTCCTTATGCCTCACGTTTATCCATTTAAATCTCCACATTGAAAAGGCAAAGAAAAATGAGAGGCCATTTTCATGCCAGCTGTCCCTTGATGTATTCTGGTCGTCAACTACACATGTGCGAATGAAGCTTTTCTTTACTCATTTGAATATCAGAATGGCTGATTATGAGGGTGGCATGCGTGAGCACACCCCTTCAGGGGCAGACAGGGAAAAGAAAGGACAGAAAGATGAAAGGAGGCTCCAGTTAATAGCTATGGGTTTGGCTTTGCACATCACACACTCAAAACAGTGAGGTCTTTAAGGATTCAGAGACTGCATCAGTAAACAATGTGATTAAGATGGTTAAAATATTCAGCAATTCAATCATTTTCAAAGTCAGGGGGCGAAGTCATTTAAAAATGGTCCCTTAGATCAAATGCAACTTGCTTTATGATAATTGGATAAAATTTGGAGTTTAGTCCAGTTCATTTACTGTAGAAGTCTGTGTTTCTAAACTACATTAGCTATGTTTCCATCCGACTGTCAAGTGAATTTTAAACTTCTGAAATCACGCAAAAAATACAATGTGAATTAGGTGCGTTAGCATCAGCTGGATTGAAGTGAATGAATAGGCCAGAAAAATGGAGAGTATTTCAAGACTTGATTAGTATTAGGAAAGTTGTCATGGTTTTTCGTGTCGGCTAATGTTGGGTATGTTTCATGCATGAAGATGAAAACAAAGAAATGCATTTGGCAATATTCTAATGGGCCAGTAATGGACATAAAACCATGATGGTCCCCTTATAGCCTACATGGGAGTGACAGCATGTATGAAGTTTGTGGGAAGTCATTGTCAACAAATATTTTGCAGACAGTCTGTCAGAATTGCTTTGCAGTGAGATTAAACTAAGCATCATCTGTGTCAAATGCATTTCCATCGCTTTTTACTTTCTTTATCAACAAAAAAACGTTCTCTGCCTCTAATCAATCATAAAAACCTTAAGCGATACTGGGTAAATTTTATTGAAATTTGCTGTTTCCATTCAGCTCTTCTAATTTGATACATCATGACTCGCACTGAAACCCAGTTACTGTGGTAAAAAATGATTTTCTTTTTGGAGAGCCTTTTTAACTGATATAAATACATTCACTCAGGATTTGCAAATTTAAGTAAATTGTCAGTTGTTCAAGATTCTATGTTCATATTGCACTGTAGACAACTTTTTACCTAAGTAATAACAGAAACATCACTACAGTCCTAAATGCCTGCCTGAGTGTTCGTGCTTTTTAGTGATCGACCTGTATCACACATCTATCGCTAATCCACAATGGGTCGTAAAGGCAAATATAGACAACCCATCATTAAAGCGGCTTTTTTGGTACATGCCGTGTTCCGCACCACTCCATTTATCATTCTAGATCAACAGTGGGGAGTCATCTGATCTCAACATATAGAGAAAACAGAATGGTAATGTTGCGGTGATCAAAACACACTGCATTTTTCATCAGTGTCAGATACCAGCAAGTGACAGGAGGGTGGAAACTGGCAGGAGCACTTGGCTCCATAACTGCACAGTAATGACCAGATGAAATATATTCATGTATGCTGATCTGCTGGGCCTGCTCACAATGTGTTGCAAAACCAGATGCCATTTGCTTGCAATCAACTTCTCTTACCGTCACTGAAAACTGGTGTTTCAGCACTGGTCAACATTGTAAACGTGTAGGTGTTATGAGATCAATAAAATACTGGAGAAGTTTTTGTGATCAACTCAATAATTTAAACTGAACTGAATAAGGTCAAGACAAATCGTACAAATACAGAAGGTGTGCTTTCATTTATAGCTATGCACTGTATATGTGAAAGAGCTACTGAAGGTCTAATTGCTTTCATATGAATTATACCACGTAAAGCCTACTGTACCAAGCCAGTGCAATCTGATCATCATATTTTGGAAATTGATAAATGCTCATAATTTCTGTGGCACACAAACATGGAGCGGAATTACAATAAAATAATTTTTTTGCCCAGCCCAAATTAAATAAATCATTTTGAAATGATATCAGAATAAAGCCAAAGATGTAATTGAACCCATCTTTCATATTGCCAAATGGAAAAAAAAGGAAACTGACTTTATTTCATTTGCCACTGGGATGGTGCCTCTTTAAAAATGAAAACCGCAAATTGCTCTCAACAATTCCAATACCTCTGGAGTTGACCACTTTAAAATTGGCCCGTTCGGAGATTATAAATACGGCTATTTGATGGCTCTGTTATTACGCCTGAGAGGGGGGGAGGAGAGGGAGGGCTTGTGGCTGTAAGGCCGGATGGTTTCTCTTGATGTGGGCGAGAGCTTTGAGCTTCCACACCACACGCTTCTGTACTCTGCAACAGGAAAAACATAGGAGATCGCTTCCAAATGAAAATACACACACACACACAGGCACACACACATACACACTCCATATACAGCAGATACAGTGCAGTGATAAACAAAATAAACAGCTCGTCCCTCCACCACACAACACCATAAGTGTTAGGTCGATGACAACATTGGGTCCTGTTGCTATACACGGTAGCACCGTAAATACTATTTGCATGTTGTTGTTGTTGTTTTAATAGATGTATCTCATTCTATATGCATATACCTAATACAATCCCCTTAATGTTTAATGTGGGTTTTTATGGAGCCCTTGAACTCAGTCAGATTTCCATTCCTGCCTGCATTAATGGACGTTTAATGGAAGTTTTGCATCTTGAACCATGCTTTAAACTTAATTACCTTAAGATGAGTCACTCTCTCCTCATACTTAGTGATAAGGTGGATAAGTGTGTTGCTTATTCCTTTCCTCTTTGTGTCCGTGTGTGTGTGTGTGGGGTCACACGTACACGCACATGTGCATGCGTGGGTGTGTGTGTTACAGTAGGCCACAATCAGCAAAGGTTGGCGGGAGCCTTGTATGCATCATAAGTCTTTATTGTCCCTGGTGAGCAGCATTTCCAGTAAACAGGGCCGTTCTGGAGGCCAAGTCCCCATTTGTGTCCGTTTGCTACGAGGTCAAGACTGGAGTCAAACGGTGAACGGCAAAAAGTAAATCCCACAGCAGGAATCCATAACAATCTAGTTTTAACGAGGACCTTGAGTTGTTCTCTCTCTCTGTCTCCCCTTTCTTTCTCCATTCCTCTGTATCTGGCCATCTCTCAAGCACACACACATCTCTCTCTCTTTACCCGTCTCTCCCTCATTCTCTCTCTCTCATTCTCTCTCTCTCTCTCTCTCCCTAGCTGTGGGTAGTTACTGACAAGGCTGACTCAGCCCTCTGCTCTATTCCTGGGTCCTGACGAACAGTGTTGATCTAGCCAGTCTAATGGCCATACGCCATAAACCAGTCTTTGTTCCCCCTGCAACTTCTGCTGAGGCAACACCGTGGCCCTCACTTCTCCCCCCAAAACTTAAACTGCAACCTGACCAACCCACCAATTGATGAAGCATAAACAAACCACTTTAGATCAACAACAGAAGTTTATCTTTCAGCAAGAGAGAGGGCCACTGTAGTGAAACATGATATTGCGCTACTGCAGAGGCTTAAAAAAAAATCTAAATTACCACAATATAAAAGTAGCCCCATATATTCCCATGGCCTTTAGAGTCAAGATAATGAAGTGTGAAGATGTTCCTTACTGGTAGCCTGGAGGATGTCATCATTAATCACTGTATAACCCTGACCAACCAGAACTCTGGAGGGAGAAGTGCTTTGATCCAATCACATTGCCAGAGGCAGGGAGAGACATCAGTACCTGAGGGAGAGGCCCAAGTTGCCCAACAGGAAATCGGATGGGAGAGAATGGTTTGGTTGTTAAGGATCACTCCATGATGAGGTTGATTATTAGACAGGCAGGGATTTGATGGCTTTCATGACCGCAGTCTTAACATTTATATTCATGGCCGTTCAATGTGGAGCTCTTACTCCTCTCACTTCCATAGCTTCTCTGTCTCTTTCTCTTAGGGGCCAATTTTCTCCATTCCTAGAAGCCAGTCAAATAAATACGGTAATAAACAGAGGGTGAGAGGAATGGTTAGGCAGTTCGCAAACTGCCTGTCTATGCTGTCGTCCATTAAGATGTGCGATAAATTCAAAGCATGTCTGATATTAGCGCGTGGCGGCAAGGCTAAAACTCAAACCATCTGTCTGCGTGTAATCACGCGATGCCGAGAGAGGGAAGGGTGAAAGGTATAACCATCACTGTCGAAGGCACACGCTGCTTATTACGGGTGTTGAGAGAAACAAAAAAGAGACTGCGGTGTCCCTGAAAATAGCGTAACCGTCATCATATTATCGCATCTGAGAGGAAATTCGCCTTGCTCCCGCTCTCAAAGGGACAAAGGGACCTTTAAACATTCCCATCCCAGCACGGTGCAGGCGCGCAGAGAATGCCGGGGTCGCGACGGGATCTGAAGCTAGGAATGGGAATGATTGATGGGATGCCCGAGGACAGGGAATAGACAGGATAGAGAGAGAGTGTGAGAGATTGAGTGAGAGTGGCAAAGAGAGAGAGAGACAGAGATATGCTGACAGAAAGTGTTGATCTGACAGCAGAGAGATCAGGAGGTAGAAGAGCTGTGTATCTGGTCTCTTTCTATGACCCACATGTCTGGATGCACACACAGGAGAGAGGGAGAAAGAGCAGACACAGATCTGGCTACCATAGCTCATCAGTCATCTCAGTAAGCAGAGTATGCCAGGGTTTTTGATAGTTGACATGGCTGCCATCAGCTGGAAATGGAAAAAGCAAAGAGACTGAGGAGTTTGAAATCTTATGCGCCACTGAAAGTATAACCAACTTCAGCGGATTGTGTGGAATGTTTGAAAGGGAATGCAATCCTTAAATTAAGACCCGCAGACTACTTTTTATCAGTTATATAAGGCTTAACCGATGCCAACCATTAATCTAATGATGAATATCGAATACAGACTTTGTCAAAAGCTTTTATATTGAAGGTGTTGTGATTTTAGCAAATCTCCAGATCATTTTACCTCCTGAAATGGAAGGAGCTGGGGTGGCTGGTCATAATAAATTATGTCACATAAATCAATCCACTCAGAAAAAGACCTGTGGAAGAAAATCTCCATTCATGATGCGAAGAATGAAGGCATTGTCTGAGCCGCACTGTACTTCACTGTACAGTGTTCTGCGTTAAAGAGACAAATCACCCCAGGCCTTCATGAGTGGAGCGTAGTGGGAGGCCAAGATGAATACAGTACATTTCCCCTCTCTGTTTCCCTCTCAGCTAAAACACAGCAATTAAAAAGTCCCCATAGAAACGGAGCCTGAAGGAGCCAGGGACTCAGTGAGAGACACAGACCACGGCCTAGCCTCTGCTCTAATTGAAACAGGGCCTAAAGTCTAACGGCAATACCCACATTTATTTATTTTCAGCCGTTTAACATGTCTGAGATCTTTGTCTCAGAGACCTAATTGCTCCTTCCGACAGGAAGACAGTGAGTCAATGGGTAGTTTATGTACAAAGAGATTTTAATCTGATCCCCTTCCTTGTTTTCAGCCTCACGGAGTCAGTAGAAAATATGGAAAGTATGAGGGCCATTTCTCAGTGTTATAACAATACAGGATAATCCCCAACTGTTTTACTAAGGTTGGTAAATATTTAAAGTGTTTGCTGGGGTGTAAACTATTGGTTATTGCTCTGGAGTGCAGAAGAGGAGAGTTTGTTTTGTTGTTGCTTGCGTCTCTCCACTCCATTACATCGTGAGGTCATTTGTTTAAAGGTTTGATTGAGGGTCTCCAAAAATCCACAAAAATGCACAAAATTGTCTGTGCTTTTTTGGCCTGGCACATAGCGAATAAAGAGAGAGAGAAAAAAAAAACACTGGGTGAAAGGAATGTAATCATGGTGTGTTCATGGACGTCAATGTACTGAAAGATCTTTTTAAAATCCCATTCGATGCGTCTCCCAGACTGCTCCAGTAAAGTAGAAAATGGGAAATGTTATACTTTCTCTCTCATCGACCACACACTCACTCAACTAGCTAAGTAACAGAGGAGCAGAGGCCACTTCTGGAGTAACCAGAGCTTTTGATTTCCCTGTGCCCTCCCTCTCATTTTCTCTTACTGTCTGCATTTCAGGACCTCCTCTGCTTAGGGACTTCCCTCATTAGGTGTGTGTGTATGTAGAGTGCACAGTGAGTGTTTTAAGTGTGTCTGTGTGTTTTAAGTGTTTTTGTGTGTGCGCACATTTCTGCAGCTTATTCTTTGGTTCTTGTTGACCCTCACTGCGTCTGCTGCTGAATTAGCTGAAAGTCAGGTGAGCGGAGCGGAAGGAACCAGAGACATGGTCACTGGCTCTCGTCTGAGCACATCTGTCTGCCAGCTGTGTGTGTGTTTACACCTGACCCCGGCCAAGTCATCGTCTGGGTCGCTCCCTCACTCTCTCTCACTCTCCCCTTCACATTACCTCCATCCACCCCCTCCCAAAGGTTTTCCTTCCTACTGTCGAGGAAACTCTCCCAGCCGCGGCTCAAATGAGCTACTGCAGCGCCGCTCAATACCTTGCCTCAATCACACACACACGCCACCAAGCAGGCCCGGGCCGAGCTACCGCAAACTCTGAAAATTGGTCAGATTCAAAGGTGATTAAAGTAATCAAAGCAAACTGAGGTTATTGAAAAAAGGGGATCATATAAAATTTGTGGCAGAGAACTAAGCCAGCGAGCTGTGGAAAAAACTGTGATGGGATGGGACAGATTTCAGAGAGAGAAAAGGCCAATTCATGGTGGTCATATGTGTCATGACTCACGTATGACTGATACTGCAATTACTGTATGTTCTTTCTTTCCCCATAAACACCAGCATTGCATCATGTGCTTCTGCTTTAGCAAACAATGCAAAAAATATACCATCACATTCACGGAGACATTTCTGTCCTTTCTGAATCCAAATGAAGCTGTTTTGTGAAGACAAGTGTTTACACTCACGCGGACAAGGGGAAGTCTTGGTTTGCCTGATTGCTAAACAATGCTAATCGCCATGATAAAAATAGAGCATTAAAATCAGCGTTCGATAAACACGAGCCAGGGAGTCACCAGAGATAGCCTTTGATACAGAGGGGGTTTTTCCCTTTTCTTTGTTTTTTTGCTGTTCTGTAGGTGGCCAACCACTGGGGCTAGTTTGGAGTGTAGTGAGACTTTGGTTTAGAGAAGGACTTGGGGTTTTAGCTGTCATTTTGTGGAAACAAACAAATCTTGGTAATCAAAGTCGCTGTTTGGAACAATTCAAAGTCCCATTCCTTCTCTCCTACCAACCATGGGTTGTTTCATTAAAGGCATTCGTATTGTTTTCTAAGTGCTCTCTAGATTCCTCTGTTTACACATCTTTGTTTGTTACGGCTATTATCGGCCTACACTCATTACAATTTCTGTTGTTTTTAAGATGGTATGTGTAGGATGCTCTCATTATATCACAATAAACTATAGAGATTGGGTAAAGATTACAAACAGTGCTTTCGTTTGGACCATTTGGGGAGATCTCAGGCTCCATTCCCTTGAAAAAAATAGAATGTCGATCCAATGTTGTTTTCACACCTCATTTGAGTATGACATTACTTATTTATTTTTCTTTTTTGTAAATATAATAGGTTACATGTAAATAACCCACTGCTGATATAAGATAATTATTTTCGTATTTTTATATAATTATATGTTATGCATGCCAAGCACAGGTAATGCAGTTAAAATAACATAAAAGTAATATGAATGTGTTGGGTACAAGATTTAAAGGTCCCTACAGTAAATTCATACATCTTTTAATAAAGTTCATTTCTACCCCTCCCTTGGTGTAAATCAATGACTAAATAAATCCTTTAACCATCTGATCAAATCTCATAATTATGCTGCAAGTCTGCCAGTGTTGATTCATAAGGGAAGCATGTATTTTCTGTGGAAATCACGCCCATGCAGAGTCCTCTCAGATACCGTCAGGGGGCAGGGGGTCTATGGGAGCCGACGGGGGCCACATGGATGAGCACGGCCGGGTGAGCCAGACAGTTACGGATCGCTTGCTTTTAATTAGCGGCTTCGCATGCAGTCCGTGTGGAGCTGCAGCCCCACCGCAAACGCATGGAAGATGTGACAGTTCCCCCTTTGGGAGACACGGCCCGGGGAAAGGCTCCGGCATTACTGCAGTGTCTCGACTCAACACAATGCCCAATGTGCACGCCAGACCCACGGCAATTAGCTTCTAAGGTTCCCCCCCGTTCTTGCCTTCTCTCTTTCTTTTTAATGTTTGAGCTTGGAAAGGCTCAATATAATCAAGTCAAGAAAAGTTTATTCTGTTTAGAATTCCATCTGGTTCCAGGGGGGCTAATTTTAGCGGCGCGCAGGAGCGGTATGCAGTGAGGCTGCATGTACCATCCTACTTAGAGCGGTGGGGGGGAGAGCTCAGCGCAGACACCCAGGCTCCTCGGCAATAGACTGGCCGACTGGTGTTTCTAAACACTGCCGTAGCCGTTCAGCCCCCATCACTCAGCACACCCTGTGTTCCAACAAAATGTGTCCCTCTGGCACTTACCACAGGATCCCAGACTCTTTTGCCCCCCTCCAGCCCCCATTCCTCTTACCCCTCCTCTTTCCGCACCCTTTGTTTTTGTTTGATATCGGTAACTTTTACTGTATTGCAGCGGTTGAGTATCACCTCGGTTGAGGACGCAATGAGAGTGTCTGTACTATAAGCTGTGATGCTTTGTGGTGATAGTACTGATTGGATGTGGCACCTAAAATTACCTTGGCCTGACTATGCAGTCATTACGTACGCCTGCATCATTTACAAGCAAGACGGAACGGCAAAATTCAATTCACAGGGAAAGTATCGTCTTTGTTTCTCCATATGATGATTGCAGGATTGTGACAAAACATAACTCTCTAATTTCAGGGTTAAAAAGCGATGACTCTGGGCTCTCTAACTCAAATTGTTCATATGGACTTTCCATTCAAGAATATGGAAAATGTATTTATCAGAAATTATATCTGTATATGAATGGAGTTTTTGATATAAGAAATTATTAAGTATTTTGATGTTGTTATAGGACAACTCTCACAGTGCAGTGTGCTAATTTATTACCACCTGCATACATACAATCAGGTAAAGAATCACACCTGATTCAATAGCTTTCACAATTTATGGATCTTTGGATTGATGGTTATGGAAAATTATGGCCTCTAACTCTGTGAATGTGTCTGCCTCGTCTTTTTGGGCTGTTCGACCATACTGAGGTGGGGAATAGAGGCAGACTTGTCCTCTGTTAGGCTTGCGTTAAACCAGAAGGGAAGCCTTTTCACGCCTTGCTGAAGAAACTTGAGAGAGCTTATATACGAGCTCTGTGGGACTCGGAGAGTCCAGTAGTGATTCAAACCGGTTAAGAATAACACACCCTCACCTACTAAGTACTGTTTGGGCTAATATTTTCTCTTTGGAAAAAAAAACTCTGGTCAGAGCACTGATTTGTTCACGTCTCTGGACTGTCATTTGTCATTTCACATTGTATGTCAGCATTTCGCCCTCTGAAAACCTTGTGAATCCCCATTGCCCATAAGTAGATTGTTTATGGTTTCACTAATTTGATTTTAGGGTATTTGATGGATCACGGGTAAGGGCACCAGCCACATAATCACTGCATTGAGGCATTTATATTCCCCATAATTAACAGTCTTATAGTAAAAACATCACGGGTTTTAACCATGGGATTATTTGGTCCATGTTAATCAGAGTAATGTTTATTGTTCTCAATATACAGCTGTAAGGATATAAATATCAGTAATGTGTTCATCGCACGTTTTTAGGGTGGTGGTAAGACATTTTTGTTTCCTGTAATTAATAAAGTTTCATTTGTGCAAACAGTGTCTAAGGTTATTTAAAAAAGAGAGAATGAGAATCAGTGGGAAAGAAGTAATGATTACTATTGAAAAATGAATACAGTATATTATTAATAGATGAGTAAAATACAAATCTGCTTTGAGTCTGAAAGAATTATAAAGTGTCCAGATAGTCATTTTTCCTTCACGTCCAGTTGATCCTACCATTCCTTTCTTTAAATAACCCCAGGGGGAGGTATGGATCCGTCATCAGAAAATGCCCTTATTAATCTCTGTCTGTAGTCCTAACAAATGAAGGCTACAATCATATGGAAACAATCTGGCCCTTGCCCCCGAAGAGACAGAAAACAGAGCCAAATGAAGAACATCCTTTCTCTTAAGACCTGTAATTTGTTTTTATTACCTATTAGGTAAAACACCTCATTTATCAATGTCAAACTCCTCACAAAATGATAGCTGTCCACATGTAAATCAGCTAATGCGATGTATGGTTCAGAATTAAGTGGGTTCTTTCTTATGAAATGCTCTACTCTGTGGGCTCAGTGACCCAGCTAAGCCACCCACGACCAGACGTTTTTCTTTCACGGGGCTGTGCTGGAAAACCGAGCAGAGAACACTTAAAAACAGAACTGATTAAGCACAGACCAAACTGTGTTTCTGTACCCCACACAGTAGGGCTGGGGCGATGAATGTGTGTGTGCTACAAGTCCAATAGGGATTAACGCTGCATAACATTGAATAACATTATACACGAAAACGCTGAAGAACGCTGAATAATTTCAAATGAAATAAGGCGCTTGTCTAAATCTTCCCGTGTTGCTATTTTATTCAACGTAATAATTTGATTTATGTATTCTGGGCATGTGTTTGAGCTGCTGCACGTTTGTTTTAAAGTGAAATGGTTCGCAGTACGGAGTGAGAGTCAAAGTCAGAGGTGATAATTCAGACCTACTGAATCCTCAGCTAGTCTTTCCAGGTGGTCCCAGTGCAGACTGAAGTCTCTTTCCCTATACTCTGTCTGAAATAAATCCATACCTCTCTAACCACACGAAGACATGCCCTGTACCCCCCGGTGCCAAGCTACACTGAACAACACATTACACACAATCAATGAAACTTTTCATTCACAGTACAGTTGGTCGATCTACTGTAAATAACTCACAACTTCTCTTCTCGCTGAGGTGTATAAATATTTTTCAGATCATGACACTCATATACCATCGCTCATATGACATAAAATAAAACATAACGTTTGTCTGCCACACTGACGGTTGGAGGATATTTTCAGTGTATCTTGGGACTCCTTGGAGACGAAGGTGAAATGTCCGCAAGCGCCATTACGACTACTTATTCAACTTATTGCGCTCTATGCCATCAAAAGCAACTCGGACCACTACTTTCAGCTAGACAAAAGCATGATGAATGACAGGTCTTGTCTCAGCCTTGCCAAGTAACACAACCCAAAATACATGATACGGAACCATCCAATACTACTGTAGAGCATATCTGTCAGTCTGGCAGACCTCTCCAAAACAGGGACCACACACTCTTTATTAGAGCCAGTAAAATGTCCCAAAGACGCGGCTCGACTGTGCTTTCTGCCTAGCTACCATGAACAATAGTAGGATTGTGCCGCCTCTCTCTTTTTCTTTTTGGAGGCCTATTATTTTTTTTTTTTCGAGCATTTGTTATTCTCACTTAAACTACAGGCTGGCTCCACAAGTGGGCCACGACGTCTCAGAACCGGGCCTACTCAGGCCAGGAAAAACCCGGCGGAGCCAGACGAATAAAAAGCCAAAGCGCCGACGCCGCGCGGCTCCCAATCTGGTTCCTGTCAGGGGGACATCAAGGGAACACCCGCAACGCAATCTCCAAACGTCTCCCCTTCCTTCTCTCCCTCCCTGCTTTTCTCCCTCCATCTCTCCCCACCCTTCAGCGATACGTCTCACAGATGACTGAACCATCGCCAAACGCTCCCAAAATGCTGGGCTTTTTTTTTTCTTTCTCCCTCTCTCTTTTTCCCCCTCTCGTGTCTCCGTGTTTGGAGCCAGCCCACATGGATTGGGATCAATTTGGGATGAAATGATAATTACCCTGTCAGTTTCAATTCCGACGTGATGAAGTGAGAAACAGGAAATGTAATAAACATAAATGGAATCTCAAGCTTTTGATTGGGAACGGAATTGAATCAGACTCCACAAACTTGGTTGAATTGTCAATTCCGTGCCATCCCCGCTGAGAGACAGTTATGCATTTATGCCTCGTCTCACACCAAAACGCTGGATAAAGCATATTGCTGCAGATAATTACCGAATTCCACATTCAACACTGAGACTTTATGCCTGTAACTGTTTAGTTTGGAACTTCATACATAAGAAATGATTCGTGTCACATCTTTCCACAGGAGAACTCAGGAGCCTTTTCCTTCTCCAAAATGCTCCTTCAGCAGAAGCCACATATCTCAGTATATTTGATCGCCACATCCACCACCTGAACTAAAGTGAGTTTGTCGTTTTCTAGCATGTTTGGCGTTGTGAGATCAGTGATAGTACGCGGCTAACGGTAGCCAGCTCTAACCCTGTCATGTTGGCTGTTCCACAGCTGATGTATGGAGCTGATTCCTGGCGGGCCGCGCTGCGCTGCCTGGATTTGTTTAACCCGGCAGATCAACCTTCAGACAGGAGCATGTGTGCAGGTAATGGCTGCCAGATGAGGTGAGGCCAGCTCTTAGAGGCCTAGTGGATGCTACAGAGGAGGAACGAATAAAGCACACACACACACACACACACACACACGCACACACAAACAAACACACAGCCCTGAAACTGTTATGAAAGACAACAACAAATGTGCAAATAAAAAAAGTCAATATTTAAAAGCATCACAATCCACCCTATTTAGGTGGTTCATTGAAAGTTTAAGTATTTTGGTTTTCAAAATGTAGACTGTTTTTGATGTAAACCTGGACTAATCTTAAGCTCCATTTGCTGTTATGATGCCAGTGTGGCCTTTAGCCGAGCCTCAGTCTGACGAGTAATGGTTGCCAAATAGCATCTGGACACCGGTTGGCAGTAAGCTTGCTAAGAAGTGAATGGACACGGGTTAACCTGGCGATGTTGCCAGGTAGTGAACGGACTCAGCCTGGCAACAGGGTTGCCAGGTAATGTCTGGACATTGGTCTGGAGGTATGGCTGCCTGACCAACCACAGTCTAGCGGGATGAACGGCCCCCTGTAATGAGGATACACCAGAGGTAATAGGTCTTTCCAGTCTGCATATTCATTCACAACACAAACAAATAAATGTCAAAGATTAAACACGGCGGGGGCATCTTTGGCTCAAGCCGCGGCCACCCAGGAGGCCACAAGGGCGCCGAATGACGAACTTACCCGACAACCACTCAAACAAAAATAAACAAAAACAACACCCTCTTACCAAGGATGCAAATAATTAATTAGGCATGTGTTTTAGTGCTAGAAGCACAACTAACACTGTCAATGAATGCAACTTCAGCAGGGAAGATATAAAAAACACTCTGTACTGTAGATTTTGGCGATTCTAGAATTTGCAATTTTAGTATCTGATTACATCTCTTTCACACTGTTTTACAGTGCGGCTTTCAGAGGCGAGCTCAAAGTAATACTTTCCCCTAAACGTCATCATGTTCTAAAATGGTCAATATGACTGTAAATTAATTTGTTCCCTTCACTGTAAAGAGAGTGCACTTGAGCAGTAAATTTCCAAGAGTAAGCTCGGAAAGGATGAAGGAGTTTTACCTTACTAGAAATCATTACAGTGAGCATGCCTCCTCTGATGGGTCAAATAAATCGAATTAGCTCTTACGCAGGCCGTCTTTTCCATCCGCACAGTGATTAAAGGTCCTTGTGCAAAGCAACCCAAGAAAGACATACAGTGAACAGCGAGGGAGGCAAGATGTAAAGAAAAACACAAAGAGAGGAAACTGTAACACCCAGGCTCACGAGCCAGGTTTTACAAGCTGGCTACTTGTAATTAAAAACTGAACGGGTGAAGGTAATATTTCACTTGACCTTCTCTGAGCGAGTCGTCAGGCGAGCGTCCACCAGGGAGCTCCCCACATCTCCAGTCTAATTTACAGCGGCAACCCACCAAGAGGCAGCAACAGGAGAACAAACTAGACCCAGGGGTTTGATAAAGACGCCTGGCGATGAAAAGGCCTCCGCTACCAGCAGCCACCCTCCTGCCTGCTCAAGCCGGAGAGCAGGGGGAATGAAGCCAAACTCTGCACCTGGTGTTAGCAGAGTCCGCCAAGTCTGTTTCCTGTTCCTGTTTCCTGTTGTGACGTGCTTTTTTTCCCCTTTTTTTTTTTCGCCATGCGTTGCAAGTTTGGAGCATTAAAAGGGGCATTCAAGCATTGAAGCCACCTGGGACAGCAGGTTGAGAATAGCACTGGGAGTTCTGCTCTGGAACATGTCTGCAGGCTAATTACTCTGCCTTTACTGATTAGTGCAGTCAGCCTCTCACCTGGCAAACACAATATCACCGTATGACAGTGTAAGAGAGGGAACATTGTCACTTAAGAGTTACGTGAAATTAAACATGGTCATGTTCAGTGACAGTGTACTCGTACTCGTACACATAGTCAAACAATATTTATATAGGGATTTAATTAACACTACTACTACTACTACTACTAATGATAATAAATACATGGATCTATGAATGTATTACATGTATTATATTTTATATATTTGGCAAAAAACAATCTTTTCTTCATGGAGGCCCTCCATGAACTGAATTAAATATGTATTTCATTTATACCATCTCATTAAAAATATAAAAAAAATGCTAAGGCGCATACCATGTAACCACAATGTCCTGGGTTCAAATGCGGTCTGGGACCTTTGTTGCGTGTCATTCCCCTTTCTCTCCCAATTTTTCCTGTCTCTCTCTACTTTGATCCATCTAATATAGGCAAAAATGACAAAAAAAAAAAGAAAAAGAAAAGAAGAAGTTTATGGATTCAATGTGGAATGAAAAGAATACATGTATTTACATTTATTTACTCCTTTATTTGTTCTCATTGAGTTTGACTGTAAATAGAGCTCCATGGTTGAACACTGGGTGGCACTGTGCAGGCTGATGTTGAGCTCTGTACAGCAGCAAGCCAAGAAGGCAGAAGACGGAGACACGGTGTGCCAGTCTGTCTAACTGGTGGTCCAGCCTGACTATCCTTCTGCATCAGCACAACAGTGGGTGAGACCCAGGCAATATTTAGATGTAGGAAAATATGAAACCATGTTTTCAAACGACGGTAGGCCGAAGTACACAAAAATCTGGAATGAAAACATTTTGGAAGAAATGCCCCCCCAGAAAACGGACTCACATTTCAGCAGCAGTGTACATAATAATTAGTCTGACCACTGTTTTCCTCCTCTCTCTTCCTCTTGTCCTTATCCTCCTCCTCTCTTGCCTCCTCCATAAGACAGAAATAGAAGGTCAGATTCCCATGCAGGGTGTAGGGATGGCTCTGCTTTCATTCAGGATGTGCTTTCACTGCACTTCTCTACCAACCGCTACATTGCTAATCCTGTGTCCTATCAAAAATTCATGGAAAAGTCCAAATCAAAGTATGTGAAGCGTGTGTCTCTTCTGTCTCTTCTTGACGTTATCTATTTAACAAGTAGGCGATACATGTGTAACTACTTGAAAACATCAGACCCTGTGTGTGTGTGTGTGTGTGTGTGTGTGTAATGTAAGGGTATTAGAAAGGCTGGTTGTTATTGAATGGTCTCTCTCTCTCTGAGGTTTCCGAGGCAGGAGGACATCTATTAAGAGGTTAACAAAACACTATCAGCTAATACGACCTGTAATTACACCAGCAGTGAGGAAACGCAGCGAGCTAACACCAGTATGGAAACAATCTGACAATGCAAACACTGCAACTAAGCCACCGTGCGTGTATGCACATTTGTAAATGTGTGTGCGTGTACGGGTGAGTGAGTACGCGTATCTGTGTGTGTGTGTGTGTGTGTGTGTGTGGACAGAGGCCTACTTGCGCAGATTCTGGGTGTGCGAACTGTCAAATTGGAGTGGGTGGGTGGGGGTGGAGGGAGCACATCTGGAGGGAATTTATTGTATAATTCAGTCTATTATTGCTGCGGTCAGTGCTTAAGGAGCACGCACACAATTACCGTCCACTCTGCAAGGCTACAAGTGGCCTCTGGCCTAAACTAATAAACTGTGGAGGAGGGTGGAGAGAGGAGAATTCATTTGAGGTTATCATCATCACACTCCTCTCTGCTACCACTCACAGTGACACTTACCAGAGTTTACAATAAATCGATGAGGAACACCTACAATTCAGACCTGGGTAAAAATAGATCTCGATCTAGTTGCAAATATTTGAATTCGTTGAGGTGCGCTTAATTTACGTTGCCGGACATTCAAACAGCCTCAAGCGTGGATGCATCCCTTGCAAAATTAGGTTCTTTTTATTATTATTTTAAGTTTTTCAAGTATTCAAAATGCATGTAATGACTACAGCGCACTGAATTTAATTCAGGTCTGCTATATTTAAATTTCAAATGAATCGAACCAGAAGAATAATTAAAGTGATTAAAACAGTGTATATGATTTATTTATTCTATTTGATTGAGTCTAATGCTAGTGAACAGATTAATGTTCCATATTCAGTATCACACCTCATATTCTATTTACTTGAATGCATTTTGCAGCTCTCGTGTTTCATTCGAAATATCCTGCGTGGCGCATTAAGTAGGTGCACGAGCTGGAGAACTCTATTGGTTTATGAGGTGATGTCTTTTCATATACATTAGTTCATATCATAAAATGGTCAGAAATAAAAATCCACCTCTTCTTTTCCATTTCAGCAGCCTCTCGGAATAGACTGGCGAGGCGTGTAGGATAAAGACTTTACCAGGGGAAAAATCTGGTCAGGCCAGGCTGTATCTGGCTCGGCAGCCCTGAATGACCCGCAGTGTGTGTGATTTAGGAGCTCCTAACAGCGCTGGCGAGGAGCTCGTAACCCAGAACAATAAAGCGCTTCCCCTCCAAGCCTCCCGGCGGTGACCTCCACTAAAAGTGAAAGGTTCAACGAGCTACACGTGTCAGGGCTCTGACCTTTCACCTCCTCGTCGCCTCGCTCTCTTGCTCTTTTTCCCCCCCTTGCTTTCTCAGCCGCTATCTCTTGATCCCTCTCCCCCCCTCCTTCTCTCTCTGTCTTCACACCGCCCCCCCTCTCCTCCAACACACACACACACACACACACCTTCATCTTCAATGCCACTAATGGAATTGAAGCACTCTCTCTGTCTCTTTCTTTCTCTCTCTCTGTCTTCCAAAGTTCGGACTCTTAACTTATTCATTAACTTTCCATTCCATATGCTTTTTTTTATGCGTAATCAAAAATGTATTCAACTTCTATTTTGGCCAGGCAAGCTGCCAAAGCTGCGTTCTACACAGCTTGACAAAATTGTACGTGCATTGCTTTTGGAAGAGCTGCAAATACACAACGTTTAGACACGCGAGTCATGGTTTGTGCAGAAAAAAAATTGTTGTTTCCCAACCTGAGTTCGTATAAAAATATCAACACCTCCAAAAAAAACCCTGAGAAAACTTCACACGTAATTTGATTACTTTGTCTGTCTGCGGACGTTCTGTAGGTTACGTGATCAATATCCCACTAATGGATTAAGCAGCCAAACAACAGCCACACCACAGTGCAGTCCTCTGACGTCAAACTGATCTCTGTGGTTCACAGCTTGCTTTGACTGATACTTAGTAGACAGCCTGTTTGGATGCGTTACAGTTTGTGTGTGTGTATGATAGATAGATAGAGAAATAGAGAGAGAGGTGAGGTACGTACTGTATGTATACTGTATATGTGTTGTGTTATGTTGTAATATTGTTAATTGCGTAAAGGTTTTCGCGAGTGGGAGTGAAACACCTCAAACGATGTCTTAATGATGATAGTTTACATGTTGCTACGGTGTTCAGCTAACCACCGACTATCACTATCATTGATTCTATCAAAGCAGGTCTGCCAGACAAAAGATTATCACGTGTTATTGCCCTATTTTACAATAGAACATTAATTTTCACACCTTCACCGCAGTAATACGTCTAGTCTGCGAGGTGTTATGTCTGCTGAGTGCAGCACAGTCTCGAGCCTGCGGATACACTACAGTATTTACCAATATTGAAATAGCTTGAGATGAAGTGAGTATTGAATCAGGAATGTGCTTGTGGCAGATCTCCACCCCTGATAATATAGGGTGTTTTTTTCCCCAAGTGGTTTTGCCCACTTGTTTTTCTCTCTGTGTTTTTTCTCCCGTTGCAATGCTCTGTCACTCTTCCAGTAAATGTGTGTGTATGTGTGTCTGTGTGCATCTGAGTGTGTGTGTGTGTCTCTGTGCGTCTGAGTGTGTGTGTGCTTTAAGTGGGCTTGTTTTTATTCCGGTTGCTGTCTGTGTTTGTCGTTATACTATCTTTACAAGCCTTGGGTAGTGAGTTGGAATGTAAAGTCACACATGTCCAAAGAACACAACAAGGTCTATTGGTTACACTTCCTATGCGCAACCTCTGGGCTATGCATTATCCATTTATCTGGCTTATTCACATAAGCTCTTATAAAAAAAAAAAGAAGAAGCTGAGCTTCTGTGGCCTGTTGTGGTAAATGCCTGTGTTTCAATTCACAAAAATTCCTCTTCGTACTACAGTAAAAGCCCGCTCCTGTGTTTTCTCAATCCCGTTTTCCAATGAAACTGATTTTGTGGGTTAAGAATGTATCAAGAATATATTTTTTATGTTGAAGTTGCTTCCAAAAGTTTCATAGAGCTGTTTATCATGATAATACTGGTGTAAAAAAGGTAGAAATTGTTCTTTAAGTGCTGCAGTAAAATTGGGTTTAGGGTGAAGGTTTAAAGAGGCCTATTTATTTGCTCCAGGAGCAGCCGAGGTACTGCTCAAAGATCGTTACAGAAGACAGGAGTTGTAATGACAAATGGGCTGATTTGACAGACTGTCATGACGTAAAAAGACACACTCTAGAATATCAAAGGACTGGAGGCACTTCAGAGCAAGATTAAACACGCAAACTCGACAGGCTGTGTGTGTGCGCGTCTCCCTGTGTGTGTTTTACTGTGTTATACTGTTAAGTATACTTCATCCGTTTAATACCATGCCACAGTATACAGTAGTCGAAATGTTACCCTGCTCTTTTGTCTGTCCCAATGTGCAATTTACACAGCTTGGTGATTTGGTCAGAGGGAGACCACACGATGAAGGGCGATAGACCACAGACCAAGTGGCAAAAGGACAGGAAATATGCGATGAAATGTGCAATGAAGTGAATGATGTCACCCACACACAGCCACTGAAAATCAGGAGAGTCACAGCCTCAGCATTAAAGATAATAATTTCTGTAACCTACAACATTTATGCCGCCACCACCGGAAAATGCCGCTTATTCTAGCCTATTTTTTTTTCTCTTCAAAGCGAGCCTGAGTGTACATTCATTTAAGCTGAGTGTAGAGAGACCACATAAGAGGAGGACACAAACAGAAGCCAATTAGAGAACGATGGGAAAAACGACAAGAAAATAAATGTCACGAAACAGCTGCGGTCACTACTTGTGCGACAGTTAACAGGCTTTCATAAAAGGGGGAAGAGAAGAAACGCTTTACATATCTTGACAAGTACAAGGGGATGTGGAGCAGCCACCACCATGCATTCCTCCTTTAGATGGCTTTCTGTTTTTATTTTCGCCTTTCTGTCACTTAAAAGGATCTGGGTGTCTTTGTTCTCTGGATAGCGTGGAAAAGCGTAGTTGGCTGTAATTGACTTTTTTTGGGGGGGAGGACTGAGTGATTCAGAAGGCTGATACAGAGGATCAGAAAGCACCTGCTCTTACTCAAGCCCTTTATATAGCGCTGGGCAGAACCTTGTAAAACAGTGACACTCAAGATCTACCACCCCTAGTCATGAAACGTGCCTGTGCAAGTGTGTGTGTGTGCGTGCATTTTCTTTTGCATGTATGCAGGATGCGTATGAGTTTGTGAATGTGTGTGTGTGTGTGGGTGTGTGTGGGAGGCCCATCTTGGCATTGTCAAACTGAGGCAAACATGCATGCTTAGTGTTATCCTGTCCGCTAAAGTCGAGCCTCACCCATGTCGAGCAAACGGTCAGCAGAAAGATGGTTACAGTGTGCAAACCCCAGCTGCTGTCAAGTTTCAAAGGCTAAATGCTGTGTGTGGCAGAAACGCATTCCAAATTCAATCACTCAAAATCTTACCCTGTCAGAACCCATAAACAGTGGCTCCACAATTACCAACAATTACAGAGTAAACTTCCATCTACTGTTACCAAATGATTTTCTGTGTTTTAGAGGCCTTATAAATGAATCTGCGTAAGAGCTGTTTGTTTTTTCATTGGGTCCACAATCTTCTAATCCTGGAGCACTTCAAAGTATTTACAGGAACAAGCCATAACAGGATCAGCCTCTGAACAAGGCAGGAGATCAAAGTAAGGGGCTGCCGCCGACATAAATATGGAAATAATATGACTCAGTGGGAACATGGGGTGTAACAGAGGCTAGATTGGCAGACAAGAGAAAAATAGAATGGTAGACATGAGAGAGAGGAAGAGACAAGCTTTAAAGGAGACAGACTTTGTACATTTGTGTTTAGCGTACCCCAATTACTCAAGTTAGTTTTTTTATTATCCCCTAGGAGCAATTTGTCTTGCAGTGTGCTGATTTTTCCTTGACCTAACCTTTGCATTGTGGGGGGTTCAACACAGCAGGCCTTCTCTTTTTTCTGTTTCGGTTGAGTGAGTTATGCTCCTTCATATAAAAATACTAAAAATAACAGACAACAAGGCAAGCATGTGGCAGGAACCTGGCATGTTTAATTGTAGGTGGTCAGAAACTTGTTAATAAACCATGACACATTGGCAAAGAGCGCTCCCATTTCACTCCATCTCTCCATCACAAGAAAAACAGCAGCCAACAGCCTTCAGCATTCTGCTAAAGAAACACTGGACATGACCCTTGTTAATTTTCATAACCTCTGAAAATTACAAAGGAAATGTTGACTTCTCAAATCAACAAAAGATGTTAGGAGTTGCTGACTACACAGGACGCTGTTTTAAGTAGTTTTAGGTATTCTTCCTGCATACATACATACATACATACATAATAAATACAGATACACACATACAGATACACACATACTGCATATATGTACATCACCAGGCAAGTTGTAAGCAACATTTTTGTCTTTGGTCACAGGTGTGGTAATCTTGCTTAGCCACACCTCCAGCTCAAATGACGGAGGTCTGGAGAAATTCTCGTCAGAAAACGTGGAATAACGAAACCTTGCTGAGCCAAAGGCAGGAATGACTGGCTATGGGTTCTCGCTCAAGCCCCCAGAAACGGCACTTCTGGTTTGTTTTCTGACCGGGTAGAACAAGTTTGCATTGTTAGCTTAGCTACAATACTAGCTACTTTGCCGAGTAAATTCGAGAGAATCCCAACTGGGACCAGTGACCAAAAGCAGCAACATCTAGCACTTCAGGTGTTGGAGCAATCAGGATGTCAGAAGGGCCCAGTCAGTTGTTCATTCATGACACACTAAAAACAAAGGTGACTTAATAAACTGTTTCTGATACAAAATATCAATAGGTAATATCAATGTGTAATCGGAGATTTTCTTGAAATCACAGTACTTTCTGCACAAGAGATCTCAACACTGACTAGGGAAACTATAATATTAATTGTGGTTTAGCTCAGTGGATGAAATGGAGTCACTGACAGAATTTCCATGGCCAGGTGGGCTTATGTGCCAGTTTCACCTTAGCCTGGGAAGCAGCACACATATTTTTCACTGGGTTTAGGCCAGGAATGCAACAACACCCGGCACTTCTAAAGCTTCTAAAGTGGCACCAGTCGGGTGTCAGAAGTGTCTGTCAGCAGTTCTTGCCACAAGACACTGAAAACAAAGAGGCATTATCAGATATCACCTTGTTGCTAATATCAATATATCAGAGCTTTACTTTGTCACCCCAGTCTTTTCTGATGGTCTCAATGACAGGCTGTAATACTATAATATCAGTATAATTCCTTGGCCAGATTGGGCTTGATTTTCAGAGCCAGTTTCACCTTAGCGTGCTGATTCTCTTTGAGCTTTACAGACGGAGGGACTTCAAACATTCCCAGCACTACAATAGCAACTTTACCAGCCACTGTGCTCAGGAAATAAGTACGCCTGAATCTGAGGCCCACTGTGAGGGGTCCAAAATTGAAGCTGCCCTTTATTTATTTTTTTATATGGAGGAGTGAGTCTACCATTGTCATTCAGGCAGCATGAGGGAAAGAGGCCTTCACGGAAAAATCCACCCTCAGATACTCTTACACTGTTATATCAGCAATCAATTATTGCTGATGCAAGCAATTATTTTGTGACGATGAAGTGAAGTGTTGGAATTTGCTTTTTTTGTGTACCCAATTTCCCCCAACCTGCCATGTCTACTTTTATTTCAGTTAGTGATTTCCCACATTTCCCAGAATGACTTTTGACGACCCCCAGAGAACAGACATTGGCTTGCATTCAGCTGTGTTATATGTGTAGGTGGAGAGAGCAATAGTGATAGCAATAGTGGAGCGAGAGTTTTTCCACTTGAGAAAAAGTGAGAGACACGTCCCTTACTCAAAATGCAACATGTCGTTTGGCTGCATTGTATTCTGGTCTATTGAGAAATTGGTATTTCTGCCTCTTCCGATAGCCTTCAGATAGGCCCTTCAAAGCAACTGTGTTCACATTTGTTTTTCCTCTGAACGGTTTGTCTGTTTCCGCGTGATAACCAGGCCTACTTTGTTTGAATTTTTAAGCGCTTCGTAGATCTGGACTCCATCGCGTCAGACATGAGATCTTCTGCAATTTTGATTGGATTATTCAATTTGTGGGCAGGGTCTTGGATGATGGCGGAAAGTCAGCGCAAACTGACTGAAGTCCAGAGAAAGCAATGACGGATGAAAATGTAAACATTTATCTTGCGATTGAAGCAGTTACCAAGAAACTGAATACAGCTATACCTGCACTAAGACCTGAGCAATATACGCTTTTAAAATAATTTGTTCGAGGACAAGATACATTTGGTGTCTTGCCAACTGGCTTCAGTAAAGCCTAATTTATCAACTAGATGGGTAGCAATAGGCCTATTATTATGATAGTTTCTCCCCCTGTAGCGCTTATGGAGAACCAAGTAAAGGAGGCGAGCAAGCTTGGAATAACTGCACTGTAGCTCGGGGTCAGTCGAGAGGATGATATTTTGAATGGATGTTGTTCACTCATGCTTGGGATCCCTGAAGTATGGCTGCTGAACGATAAGTGGAGGCAGGTGCTACATTCCGAGACGTACAGGAACAGACTGTGGTGTTGCAGTGGATGAGGTCCACATTACAGATTACAGGAGTTTTAAAATCCTAACCGATTTTGAAATCGGGTTGCATCACGCACATAAGCAGAAATGGAACTGATTTTGTTCTCTGTAATCGCAAACAAGCTCACACTACAAGTTTAGAAAATGACGGTGCATCACACACTACACGATATTATTAAGATCATCTTGCCCGATGGAGCTGCTGTACGCAACAACTCACGTGACCATGGAGAGGCAGGAGGCAGATGTTTACAAACATGGAGGCGGAACAGCTGGCTTGGTCTGTTCAGTAGTTTGCAGTGCCGAAAAAAAGCGAAAGGCCAGACCAATTTGGATGAGGAAATGGTTGGAGAGATGTGGGCAACGCGGATTGTCCGTTCTTCAGCGAGAACTGGAGGTGAGAATTTAACTGTCAGTTTTAATATCTGCTTTTATAACGTTGGTACGCTATCGCTAGCCTCAAGGGCTGAAAGGTTTACCGTTGCTAGGCAATACCGTCAGCTGTCCCAGCCGGGACGTTAAAGTTGTATTGTCCAATGTTGAAAGGCATAATGAAGTGACGTCACCGTCCAGATTTTAACTCGGAAATATCAAACAGGTTAGAAATTATCGGGGCAGCCCGGATGCGTCTGCGAACAGTTCGGGAGGGTTAAGATTTGATTTGTAAACAGCTCACATTACCAGATATTCTGTGCCGAACATCGGTACCGACCAAGACCCAGATCCAGATTTCTCCTCCGATTGTGGGGAGGGGCGAATTGGAGATAAATCGGCGAAAAACTCCTGTAATCTGAGCCCAGCATAAGGCAACGTAAGAGGTCAAATTTCCTCTTGACGGGCCGAAAATTGGTCAGATCCAATGCACCAGACTACCTTGGCTAACGTTAGCTAAAAACAACTTAGACCAATCTTGATTGTACCCACATGCAGAGTATTTTGTGAGCTTGCTAACTAACTGGATTTAACCTAATAACATAGCGTATTCATGATTTGAAATGTGAGCCACACGGCACATTGGTCATCACCTTCCTTGCTTTGATTAGTCAGGAATTGCATTGTGGCAATCCAATCACCGCTCATGCACCCACCATGTATTGACGTCAGAGAAAGCCCCTAGATGGACGATTCCACCAGACCTATGGAATGCCAAAAAATTCAAACAAATGAAAACAAACGAGCAAACCGAGAAATGACAATGTAAACACAGACACTCCGGAGGACTGGGGCCAGGCTACTTCTACGATGGATTTCTCCCTGTATGACTGTTGAACGTTGGTGCAAAATGTTGAGTCTAGAAAGAAGCCCTCGCTCTTTGATTCTGAGGGACTGACACCAAAACTTACCGTTGATGTTTTAGACAGTTGAAAAATGTTCTGCTAACAAACTCAATTGTAGCTGTGTTGGAAACATCTTGTCATGACACCACGTCGTCTACATTTGTCCAGTTATATGCAGGAATACGTTACACCATTACAGTAAGTGAGTAGGGAGACCTTCACCTGGAAAGTCAAGCTGACATTTAGGCAAACATCCGCCCTTCTGAAGTGTGCTTGAGCAAGACACTGAATCCCTACCAGCTCCAACCCTGCACTCTGACCTCCCTGTGGAGGGAGAAAAGGGAAGAGAATTTGATCAATAAAATATCACATTTTTACTGTTATTATTAACCACTAAAAACTCAGCAAGAACATTCATCTTGTCATTCACATAACCTTTAAATACATTTTTATTATTTTTATTGTTGCGTGAGATCATCCCACTTAAGTTCTTCTCATATTTCTTTTTTAAGATTCGTTTTTTTTTCTTCATTACATAGATGTAAGTGAAGGAAGACAGGAAAGATCAGGAGAGAGAGAGGGATGACATGCGACAAAGGTGCTGGGCCAGATTTGAACTCAGGATGTCGCGGTTACATGGAATGTGCCTGAGACCTCTGAGCCACCATCATTATTGCCAATAAGCCAATTATGTCGACACTTGACAAAAAAATCTAAGAAAGTTCCACCTAAAACATGAGACTGGGATAGTAGAATGTATGTTATTTAAATTCTACCATTCGGCTAGTTTTGGTGAGGAGAGATCCAAAGGAATCATTGTGTTCAGGGATGAATCATTACCTCCGCCAAGGAGGTTATGTTTTCGGTGCCGTTTGTTTGTTTGCCTGTTAGCAGGATTACGGAAAAACTACTGGCCCGATTTTCATGAAACTTCGTGGAAGGGTGTAGCGTGGGCCAAGGAAGAACCCATTAAATTTTGGAGCGGATCCGGATCCGACTCACGAACAAGCAATAATAGCACGAACCTTGGCGGAGGTCTGCGCTCTCCGAGTGCCCTTCTAGTTTAATTTTGAATTCAGTAGAATCTTAAAACTGCAGTCTGGGAATCTCTTACCATCAATCCTTTTTTAAATAAAGTTAATCAAAACCCATTCCTCGTCAAGCTTAAAATACAATTATGATAGATGTATGACAAATGTTTAAGTGGATGAGGATGTACACCAGCCTCTGTTGGAGGAGGTCCAACCTGCAAAGCAGAAAAGTGGTCATAAGTTGCAACCTGTGCATCTCTATCACTTTTTTAAATTACTTCCTTAATCACGGTGCATGTGTGTGGGTGTA
Organism: Centroberyx gerrardi; assembly: GCF_048128805.1. NCBI lineage: Eukaryota > Metazoa > Chordata > Actinopteri > Beryciformes > Berycidae > Centroberyx > Centroberyx gerrardi. The sequence goes on from NC_136014.1 coordinate 17,887,703, forward strand.
CATATGTGCACATATGTGTGTGCATGTGTGTAGATAGGTGTGTTTGTGTTTGTGTGTGTCTCTGCATGTGTGTGTGTGTGTGTGAGCGTGTGTGGGCGCAGGGCAGGAATTAAAGAGGCCCTGGGATAAATATGTAGAGCAGATGTAGCAGCCAAGCTCAAAGGCTGACGCCTGGAGCCCGTTTGACACTGTAGGAAATGTCGTCTATGACAGAAGGCAAAGCGTCTGTGAGGTCACCAGGTTGAACTAATAACTGCGATCTTCGAAATCATATAAACATATTCAGAAGTAGAAATGCTTGACCCTTCCAGACGAGCGTTTCTGTTTAACAGAATAATGGAGGCTGTTGCCATAAGTCTGGGAGTGCACTTTTACGACTTCCCCATTTAATTTCTGTTCCTAACATAAAGGCATTTGTAATATAATAAATGCCAGCAACTTCTAGGGGGAAAATCTATAATTCACTCCAGTTGGGTAATTTATTCCATTTGTTTAGTCACAAAGGGCTTTGGTCCGGATCAGGAAACTACAGAGACAACTGTCTTTCGAAAGCGAGCAGACTGGCCGGTGATCAGTCAGTTCTCCCGGAGCGAAAACGAGGAAAGCGTTTCTCTGTAGTCTCAACAACGCCTCCAAACTCACGGGCCGTTTCTACACCATAAGGAAACTCCATGTCAGCGTCTAATCTCAGGACTCCCACTCTCTCACACAGCTCTCTCTCTCTCTCTCTCTCTTCTCTCTCTCTCTGTGTCTCTCCCCCTCTTGGATTCTTCTTTCTCTCCCAACTCACAAAAAACACACATGCCCATAAACAAGCAGAAAAAAACACCCATTAAAATACAGTTAAATGTAGCCTCAGCACCACAACATAATGCTAAGCAGCAAGAAAGAAGTATTTGATTTAGCAGCTGGCCTGAACCCAGACAGTGTAGCAGCAGACAGGCCATTTAAACTGTGACCTGATTAGCTTAAATTTTAGAGAAGTGGATTGGTAACCAGAAAGTTGCTGGTTCAAATCCACGGAAAGGCTGGTAAGTCCGTCAAGGTGCCCCTGTGTAAGGTATTTAACCCTCATCTGTTCCAGTGGAGCTGCTCAGTGGCCAATAGTAGAAGACTGTGGTTGTTTTCGCAGCTCCCAGGTGTGAATGCATGCAACTATAAATGTGAGGCAGGCTGTTGCTGAAAAGAGCATGCATGCTCCGTCGACATTCCCTGGAAAAAAAAAAGAAAACATCTTGATGTTGGTTGAATTTGTTGCTTGCCTTAACGTGCACACTTTATCACCACAATATTCAATTCATATAGTCTCCAAATTGTTTGAATTTGTACATTGGCATCGCTGCCCAACTTCGCTATGCCGGACGCCATTTTTGATTCGTGTCCCAGTCTTGAGTGATTGTGTTTATTTTTCTGGCAGCGGAGGCACCAAGTGTTAGTGCAAGACACTGAACAAAGGCTGCATAAGTAGATTTGGTGTGGGACGTGGTATATTTGGACATCCTCGCTTGTGTACAGTAGAGGCCCTGGAGCGCATTGCGGTGTGTATTTGTTTGCACCTGTCTGTCTCTCTAGATATAACCAAAGACAGATGCAGGCTTCCATATGGGAGAGAGCTGATGAGAGACGAAAATAAATTTCTCCTGAAACTTTGTCAAAGGGGTGAAAATATTAATTTTTGAATTCCACATGCAATACGTACTATGAAAACATTTTAATGGTTTTAGATCTTAGGATTGAAAAGACTATGTTGCTGTACTGGCATTACCTAGAAGGCATGGTAAATATGAGGAAAAGCACAGTGATCTGGAGCTGGAGGATGGAGTTATATGGCATCATTCTGTGTCTGTCTTATATCATGTACTTATCACTGACCGCCTCCTGTATAGTCGGTTTTACATCTTTCTGCAATTCATGCCATGGAACTTCAGCTATCTATTGAAAACATGTGTCTCATATTAAACACTTCCCCTCCACTTCAAATAAATCAGCCGTAGTTGACGTTCTAACTTTATTGCAGCTGTATTAGGCAGCGTCATCTCACCCAAACTGCTGCAGCTATTCTTTTTCTTTTCGTTTTTAGAGCTCCTGTTTGGCTATTCAGATGTTCTAGAAGTAAAATAACAGCTCTAGGTCTCTGTCCTTTTGGGACAGAAGAATTGGAAAATTCCATATTTTCCCTTTTTCATATATTGACTAAACTTCACTCTTGTGTTGAATTAAAGATTTGCTTCCACCAAGTTTGAAAAAAAAATACCCTTTCATGACTGAATGCTCAAATACTAGAAGGATCTATTTTGAGCAGTGCTGTTTAGAAAGGAGCCACCACAACCCCAAGTCACCCCACCCTGCCCCTGGCCCATCTCACCCCAGCCCACCCCTCTAGTACCTCAGCTTGCGCCATCGCCAGCCCCGGATTACCCCACTCCACCCTGTCCGACCCCCCCACCCATGTCTCCTCTGCCGTGCTCCCTAAGCTCTGCTGATAGGTCTCTGTGATGAGCTAATCTCTGAGGTGAGGGTCAGACTGCAGGGAAGGATGACACGCCTCTGACTCTCCTCATCCATCCAGGCCTTTCATTACTAACCCCCGTGCAGCTCCATCTTCCATGAAACCCCAGCCGTAGCCTCAGCCCCAGTCTCAACCCCAGCCCAGGGCCTGAGACAGCCAGGCAGCCAGACCCCTTAGAGAGGCATGGTGCCTTTGTGTGGCTGCAATCCCCAGCTAGTCTGCCTCCCATTATTCCTCCATTCAACCTCCAAATCAAAGCCAGCTCACATATGAAATGCTTTTGAGGTTTGAAGCTAAACTATACCACTAGTACAACTACTGCAGCTACTATTACTAACGCTGCATGATGGATCCATGCTATATTCATGCTTGCTTCCAACTCCACAGTATTACAGGGATTGTCGTACAACTAATAACTCTAATATCAACAAAGGACTTATGTTTGTATTTCCAAACTAATTGGGAATCTAAGATAAAATATGGGCTAATATATTTTATTTTCATTAATAACGGCTCAGAATTTTGTGGCCAGTCATAATTGCACTTTTTTTCTTTTTTTTTCATTCTCAGTTTGACAAGTGGTCAGTCAAATGGAGTGCGAGAGGGTCAGAGACTCCAAACTACAGAGGGATTTTTGCAGCTTGCTCTTTATTTAATCTAGCGCGAGTGGAAATGAAATGACAGCTGTACCACGGTTCTACACTCTGCTAACAGCGATGATGGATGCTTTTTGATTTTTTTTTTTTGATGTTCATTTTGCTATGGTGCCATTTCAATAAATATTTTTAAGTCTGTCAGTTAATTCTGAAATTCCATCGATGAGCTCTGTCCAGAAAAATAAACAGGGCCGCCACAGCAGTTGGCCCTGGATGGGGAGTTGTTATTTTGTTCAGGCTATTGGCAGAGACTCTCCACAGAAATATTGCTTATTTTGCTTCGTTTCAAATTCAAGCTTCTGACAGTTTATGTGAAAAACTGCAAACTGTATTGCCATTTAAACACAACTACTCTGCTCTGTAATTACAAGCCTCATTCACACAGATGAATGGCACAGACAGCCACAGACCTAGGATTGTTCATAAGACATACATGTTTCTAATGATGGAAAAGCATGGAAGAGCAGAGCTCCATAACAAATTGTGGCCAAATGGCAATTAGACGAAAAAATGGTCATTTTCTTATAGATTATATTTATCAGTCTCCACTTGCTCGGTAAGGATTGAGTCGGAAACCTTGGAAATCCCAACAGGCCAATTTGTTGGATAGAATTTGGGAAAACACTGTGGTGAAATTCAATGTCCGCTCTGTCAGTCATACTTCTTTATAAAGGATGTTGCAGTGTACAAATGTTGACACAATCACCTCAAAAATGTCCTTCGTCAAAATGGCAACTTTGTCAGATGGTTTATACCCAATCGTCAGGCTTTGTTGTAAAAGTCATGAGTGGGCCAGTGGCCGTAGTGGCCCACAACCCAACACTGAGTGGGCTCGCTCAAAAATAGAATGGTACATTCCAAACCAATATAACAGCGGCAGTGCACCATCACAAGACCGCAGTAAATGGCAAAATTATTGTGCATACTTTCTGAGGCACGCCTAAAAAACCCCACTGTGTCCACATGCACTCCCGCTAACATCAGGTAGCACTTAAGTGTCCTTCGCCCTAATGTATGACTAAACATGCTGCCCCTTCACCCAGCTACCCCGCTATGAGGAGAGGGACAATACCATGTGCTGCTGCCGCCTCAGTCACCAGGCAATAAAGATACCGGGACCTTCAATAACAGGATATGGTCTGCATTTCTCATTTTGAAAATGTGCACAAACAGCTCTTTAAAATAAAACTCAGCTTCTGTTTGTTAAAAAAAGAATGCAAGAAAAAGAAAAAAGAAAGAATCACAGAGCAGCCGCCCATTTCCTGGGAAACTTTGTTGTGTTGCTCTAGCATTTTGAACTGTTTTTCCCCTCTAACTGTGTAGTCTGCTGCTTTCCCACTCTCGTCTTGTAAAAATCAGGAATGTGCCTGCCATAATGAAGCGCCTTTCTAAAAAGGCAGGATGGGAGAAAATTGAATTAATGTTAATATGGCCATTAGGTTACCACCCAGCAGGAGGAATATGGCAAACCTCAGCCATTCATGCTCTAACACTGTTAATCACTTTGTTACAGTCCAAACCTTCATCTGCATAGTTTTGGCCAGGAGTAGGGGGAGTAGGCAAACCCAGAGCTAAACCAGAGATCTGTCTGCAGCCTAGTCTGTCTTCCAACCACGCACTGAAAGCTCCTGGTGAACACACAAACTCTGCTGTGAGGTATCCTTGAGGAAAATATCCATTTACTGCGCAGCAACACACAAAGGTGCGCCTCAAACTAGGCCGAAACAGAAAAGCTGACACACGCCGACATATAGGCTGTGTCAAATATCCCTCCTGTTTCTAGCCGGCTCTCATGGGTGAGTATATCTGCCAGTAGTTGTTGGCCTCTGACAAGGCCTTTGGGGAGGCCATTGGATGAAAAGGAGTCGTGGCTTGGACTAAACTTGTCAAAACTTTACTCTCATCTTGAGGGAAAAGTTCACCTCTCACAAGAAATAAGTAATATGCAGTTTTATGTATGTTGGGCTTTCATTTGTTGCAGAATTTATAGTCTAGATATTGACCTGAAATTGGTACCATAGTTAACATTTGCAGTTGTGCCTTTTTGAAACAAACATGAAGAAAAGTAATAAAATATTATTTGATTGCATCCAAAGCATATTACAGTTGCTCCCTTACGCTCCTTCACATTTCACAGATTTTAATCTCCCCATGGCCTGTCAGAGTATTTGTATATAAGCCATGAATCATCTGTTGTATATCAAATAGATCCACGGTTTCATCTGACAATGGGAGTAGCATCAACATCAATGTGTTCCAGATCTTGCAACCTGATAGCCTGCCTTTCTTCTCCCTGTAAACAGATCATCCATTCAAAGCCTCTACATCTTACTTAAGACCAGCCCGGGCTCAGTGTCCGCTGACTGGTTCCACGTGTGTGTAGGCGGCACCGAGGTGTGTGTGCGTGTGGTTGTGTATGTGTGTGAGTAGGCTCCACTAAGGGGGTCATGAGTCATTGGAACAGGGACATGACTGATGCCCTAAGTCTTACTCTAATTACTGCTGAGGTGTGGGTGATTGCCCTGGTGACAATCCTGAGCTCGGCTGGTGTGCAGTTTCAGCCCCGCCAAGACGACACTGTCACAAACCCGAACTCCGTAAGCTGTAATTGTGCATTTTCAAAAGTGCTGCATTAGTCAATCACTGCACACCTTGACGTTTCGATGTGCGTAGGTCGTGGCGAGCAGCGACCTTGTCAACTGTGCTAGTAATTGCTGCTGAGTAATGTTCTTGCTTTGGCTTGAACAGGGAAAAAAAAACTCACCAATAAATCTGGAGGCCATTTTAGGACGTCGCCCAACAGACTATGAGTTCGCATGGGAAAAAAAACCTCGACTATTATAAGCCAAAGAAATGGCAAAGTTGAAACCATACAACCTTAACAACATCAAATTAAAGCTCTCATCAAAAGTTGGCCGCCGTGGAAAGAGGGCGAGAAGGCACAAAGTTGGCCAACAGAACAGCGCAGTTAGAGGAAATACCCGCACCGCCGACTGCACAGAAGCACAGCCTCTAGTCATTTCCAATGCTCGCAAAGACAATGGGGATACGCCGAGGCTTAAGTAATAAGCCCAAAATGACTTCCAGAGGGGCAGGGCCTCCTCATTTCAGCGTGGCAGCGATGCGGGGAAATCAGAGCCACGCGAGTTGAGGGTTTCATGGAGGATCAAAGATCGTGATTAGCCTACACTGTCCGTCCACCATTATGGGGAGATCTGCTGCCGATGGCAACCATATGCCGGCTGGATTAACCTCTCCATCACAATCACTATCCAGTGGAAGCGGAGACGAAGGCGAGAGAGGGAGGGGTTGAGGAAAGGGAGGAGGGAGTGGGAGGTGAACAGCAGAAGGAAGAGGAGAGGGGGGTTAAAAGAGGAGAGAAAAAGGGAGAACGGAGAGGGGAGCAGAACAGAGGAGAGAGGCGAGAAGAGGAGAAAGAAAAGAGATGTGGGAGGGATGAGAGGAAGAAGTGAGAGGGGAGTGGAGAGGTAGAAAACATCAAATGCCATTCAGTGATGTGTGGCATAACACATGTGCCCAACATGCAGGAAGCCTTTGGCAGGTTTCCCTGACCTATATAGTCCGGAAGTTGGAGAAACTGCAGGAAGAGAGAAGTCTTTCAACTTTTTAAACGAGCCACAGTAGATGTTCTGTACTGTGCATTTGGAATTTCAATAAAGCCAATGCAAGTGAGCAGTGAAGGAGTGTAATGTGTCTGAAGCTCGGTTTGGATGGTGATTCAATTTAATCGAATTTGTGGATTTTCATTTTAAAAGTCAAACTCTAGAAAAGCCTTTTAACCTGAAATGATCTGTCTGAATCCTGGTTTAAATATTTCAATTCAAATTTGAATTCATTCTCCAAAACGACAAACCTGAAGTCGACCTTTTACGCTGCTTCCTCTTTTCCTCTTTAGTCTCTTCGTCTATCTACCTATAACTCTGTTTGTCAGTTTATCTGCCAGCCAGCCTGCCTGCCTCTCTCTCCCTTTCCATCTCTCTCTCTCTCCTCTCCTCTGTCTCCCTCACCCTCTCCCCCGATTCTCAGCCTGTTCCAGATTAGTCAGATGAGCCGATGAGTCGTAAGGTTTAATGGGCCTCTCCTCTCTTTCATCAGCGGAGAGCCCAGTCATCACTACTGAGTGGAAAGCCTATGTGGGCTTGGCTGGTTGGGGGAATAGGAACAGGATTGAGTGATATCATATTGTTTAGCAGGGGATCTCCCTCCTTTGGCAGCAGCCCTGCAGATTCAGTCATGCCTCCATTAGGTGGGTAGTCATCGTGTCTTCTGATTCGGCTCAGTGAGAGGTGTGTGTATCTTGCTTTTGTGACACTTTATCTCGCAGCTGCCATGTCAATAAATTCAAATTAAAACGAAGCCATTTGTTAGTAAGGATGAGTCGCTTGTATATCATACAGGCGCATTCATCCAGTTATGTGACACACACACAGCATCTGCGCCGGTCTGTCTCTCTATCCTCTCCAGCTGAGAAAAGATGAGTGGGCAGGACACGTTTTACTCATGCTGTTCCCTTGAGGCCTGTTTTGCATGTAATCTATCTGATGAAACAGTGCTTTATAGAACGGTAGTAACAGTTTATATTTTTCCTGAGTAAACCATTTAGTCTCATTCAATTTTATTTTACCGATTTACTGCTTCTCCTTGCACTCTGCTCTCATAGGCCCGGAGTGTGTCTCGATCGGGGCCAAGCTTCTTAAAAGCACTTTTGCACTGAGATCATGTTTGTACATTAGCTTACAGTGAAACTAAGATGAACGTACTGTAGCGCAAAGACGCTTTAGGGAAACCTGGCCCTGGTTATAAGAGAAGGTCACAGAGGCCGCTAGATAACTGCTGCCGCTGAGAGACTTTGTGGTAACAGTTCACACTGGGCCTCAAATGGCTCCCCCGTGGCGTTTTAGCTCTCACAACAAAAGTTAATGTCAGTATTTAGAGCTCTGATACTGTGGAACTTGAACTCCCTCAGCCATGCAGCATTGTGCAATATGAGAGCTTCTGAGAGAAATGTATATCCTGCTGAATTTGACTTCATGCTGGAATAATGTGACATATATTCTAAGGCATTTTGAGGTTTATTGATATTAATGAAATTAGGAGATAGCATACCTAAAAGAACATACAGTATGTGAGTGTATTTCCTTGAGAGGAAAGGATATTTGTGAACCTGGAGGGGCGGTTTGTGCCTGTGAATAAGCAGACCCTTCCATCCACCATTCCACTCTAATTAGGTGCAACAGATTCAATATAAACGTCACGGCCTTTCATATAATCCTGCCCATTAAAATAAGAACCACCATTAGGGAACACTGATGTAATGACTATTATGAACGCAAGCAATTCTAAATGTCAAATGTCATTTATCATGGCCACCCAAGTTTCTCCATGTTATGAAACCTTCAGGAAGTTTCTCTGAGGATTATCAGAAAGCTACGTGAGTTCTGTTCTTGACCACACACACAAGCCCCGAAATCGTAAAAGTGGAAATATTAAAGGGAGTAAAATAACACGTTTCCTACGCCGGGTAGTAATAGTGTCTCTTTTGAAATACACACTAAATCCGGGCTCCCTGACACTCCAAGTTTTGCCCTATGACTTCCAAACCAAGCAATCCCAGAATATCAGCTCTCAGCAGCAAGTCTGAGCTTTCATTCCGCATGAAAAGCAGCTTCAGCAACATCTGCATGGATTTCAAGAGAGGTATGAGAAGCCTTGTATCATGCAAATTATTTTAAATCGCAGTATCTTATTATATTCTGTTGGGTGTTGAGGTCAAAGTGAAATTGGGCTGCACTTTACATTACAGGACAGTACACTACTAATTTCATCAGTACCTAAGAACTGACCTCGAAATATAGGTTAGGTTGGATTTATTGGGCACTGTTTAACTCTGCTACTAATTAACGTTGCATTAATTATTAACTTGCCATTGATGAATGAATTTAGAAGTACTTACAATGGGTTTAAATCAAGAATTATATAGCGATTAAGTGTTACTACATTTTAAAGTGAGAAAGCAGAACTCTGGTATATTGATTAATTCCCCTCATGCTGTAACTCCAGCGGTACCTTCTGGAAACGACTATTCCTCTGGCTGCCTATCCAAAGGACAACACAAAAGACATTTTAGAACATTTCATCAAATTTCATGACATGGAGAAAAATACAACTAGACAAATATTATTTTTAAGTTTATGACACTTGACATTAAAGTTGATATATGAAGTGCAATGTCCAAGTTAAAAACCTTTTTCAGTTCTCAAATACAGCAAGGAATCTTCCAGAGGAAACAGATTTAAGCATGAAATGTTTCTTCAATCTATTTTGAGTGAAAGTTAGTTCATTAAACATGCTGGAAAATCACATTTTCTATGCTGGTCAGCAGCATAAAAGTCAAAGAGAGGAAGTTTTAGAATTCCAAATAAAGACTGAGACAAATTTCGTCTTTAATGTCTCCATTTTTGTTATTTCAGCAGGATCAAATGGTTTTACTGTGCTTTGCTTGAGGAGCTGTCAGTAAATAGTATGGCAAATATGTATGTTGGACAGGCAGTGATACCTCTGCGTTTCAAGTGGATGTTTCAATTAGCTTCATGATAAAAAATCCCTTTCCAATGAAGAGCATATAGTTCATCGTGTAGTGATGATGGCACTGACACAAAAATGTTCCTTCCCCACCCTGACTCTTAAGGGAGGAAACTAGAAAATGCTGAAAAAAAAACAACTGTAAATCTATCATATGCAAGACTCCTAACAATTTAGTCACCCTTTGAATTTTGCCTTGATGAGCAGTAATTGCCAGCCAGACTCTTCCATCTTCTGCACACTTTCATGTACACTCAGTGGGTCTTGAATCATGGCATCTCGTGGTCTCCTAAACGACCCTGTGGGTGTCTGATCTTTGAGAGAAGACCACCAGAATTGCGGATCTTTGGCACCCAAGAAGGTCCTCTGGTGTGCCCATTAAATCATCTTACCCTATTCCCATCTCAATATAGCCACGTATTTCTGAACAGGATAAATATTTGACTAATACATACTGTAGGTGCAGCACTGGGCTTAGGCCAAAAGCACCACTATCAAAACACGAGTGAAAGGGGAGCATTCACCACTTCGCTGATTATTGCAGATGCAACGTTTGCACATCTCCGTCGGATAAGCCGCGATCTTGATTTTGTTACAGGGATTGAAGTCTGTTAATTTACATGCCCTGATTAAATCATCAAAAATGGAAGAAGACAATCTTTGTATGTTGATTATTTATGATTACTAATGAAGACGTTACAAAATAACATCTTGGCAAGTGTACATTAAGTCTAAAACTATGCATAGTACTTGACGTCTTGAAAAGTATTCGCCGTAGTACTGTTCCATAATGAAATAGAAAAATAATTACAGACAAAATGCCCTTGGTTTCAAAAGGAACGTAGTCTAAGAATGTCCAATCGAGAGCAGTGCCTTCAATTAAGAACTATTTCAAAAATATCAGATATAATGTGGAAAAAATAAACACTGATAATTTGTTGAGAGACAATTTTGAAATGTTTACGGTATCTCAGTTACATAATGCCTTTCGGGTTGTAGTCCAATCTGAGAGACACTGCTGGCTTTCATTAGCAGCAGGCATTTTTCTCCATCATATTGAGCGATGCTGCCAGAAGCCTGTGCTTCTGAAAACATTGCAGGGCCCTGCCAATCCCCCCCCCCTCCCTCCCCCCCCTCAGGCGCAGCCAGAGCGGGGCCAGATTGCTGAAAGGCAGCACAGGCAGTGTGGCCCTTCTCCAAGCCTGGCCACTTTGGAAATCGCCACACGCAAGTGCAGGCCTCCCTGTCGGTGGCGTGATGGGGTCACCTCTGGGGCCTGGGGTGGGTAAACACACATGACCCAAGACAAACTTTCACAATTCCGCCAGGTGTGCAAACAGGAGGCCGCAAAAATACCCGGAAAAGTCTGACCATGCAAAAACAATATAACTGCCTCTGATGAACTCTTACGAATGCAGGAGAGACAGAAAGCCTGACCGATCCAGGGTGAAACCATTGTCAGTAGAGAGGGCATGTCAGCGCTGTGCACAGAGATTCGTTAGAGAATTCGAATGCGCCGAGGGCTTGATTTGGGTTGGACCGAGGACTCACCTGTTCTGATTGGTCACTAGAGTGGAACTCATCCAGCCCACCCAGTCAGCTGAGAAAACTCAGAAGTCCGTGTAGAAATAAAGTGAGAAACAGGAAAAGGAGAGGAAAAAGAGAGTTGTTAGCATTAAATTTTCAACAGCGTATATTTAAATCGAGCAGGCCTACATTTAGCTTCATCTCTATGATCCTAGCTCAATAAAGCATACTAGCACTCGTACCATGTGGGGAATCTTGAGAATCGGGCCAACGGTCCATTTTATGTCTCCAGTCGTAGTTTCAGAAATGTTGCTCCAAGCCTGTCTACTATTTCTCCTGTAGTCTCTACCAGCGATCCAGTCCACCCGGTCCTGATCCGCTGTCTCCTGGGCCGGTGAGTCCTAACGCTGACCTCTGTGGGGAGTCTTCCAGGCACCACATGTTGGTTTTGTGTCCATATGAACTCTACTAGCTTGAGCAGTTGGGCCTATGGCATCAAGTCTGAAGGACACAGCAAAACAAGGATTTAACCAGAACCAGATGTAGCACTGTCCTCTCAGATCATCCATTATGCTTTGTGTTAGATCTTCCTCAGATAGTTGTGCTGCCAGTGGAAGGGGATGCCTGTTTGTTTGTTCACAAGGGACAATCAAAGCATCTTAACATGTATTCACAAATATGGTTTAATGCTGGCTGCCAACTCATACCATGGTACACACCGAACATCTGGTTTCGCATCCCTCCGAACGTTATTTTCATTTCTGATTTCTGAATTATTCATGAATGATAATTAATGGTTAATCCTACAACTGACACGCACTGTAATGACAAACAGATTTTTCTTTTTAAACTGCAGTAAATCTTTGTCATAACAACATGCAATTTGAACCAACCAATTTCTACTTTATAATGATATCATTGTTACAGCTTACCTCTGCTCACCCCTACTGCTAGACATTGAGTAAGCACATAGCAGCCTGCTGGTTATACCATTAGCAATACAGATGAGAGATGTCTGCATGACTGTAAACTCAACCTGTAATTATCATGGCTGTATATCCTCAGGCAAGAGACTAAGTCAGATTTATAGATTTATTCTGTCTTCAAATTAGCATCATGCCTCAGATTCCAGCATTTCATCTTGCAGGCTGCTGGAATGTTTTTAGAGTGAAAAAGGGAGTCATTGTAATTCACAAATACACATCCCAAAACCACCCTCTGTAAAATAATGTTTGAGAGACAACAGTATGTGAGAGCATTGTTCAAAGCACACATATTAGAAACCTCATTCAACTGTAAATATTTTAGGTACGCCCTACAGTTTTCGGAACAATCGAGAGCCGTGTGGGGAAAAAAGGGGAGCCGTATCGTCCAATTCTGTTCACTGTTATAGGACTGCTCTCTTTTTCAGTACAGCATGCTACTGGGAGGTGAGAGTCACCAGTAGCCTGCTACTAATGCAACTTCTACTGTAGGACACTGGCATATTGCTTTTTCCTGCTGCCTCTGAATTCAGAACACCCCCATCCACAACCGGCTCCTACTTTCCATATGAAAGACATGTAAATATTATATGTGATAATAAATATATGGATTCTAATCTTTGGATAGTTGGAAAGACACAGAAATGTTTTGTTTAAATGTCTTTAATTTGAAAAAGTGGATAGCCAACCATGTGATCATGATTCAAATAAATGAAAAATCATAGATTTTAACAGTTCATCAGATATATATAACAGTACATACTCTACAGTATAAGAAAAAGTGAAAGTTTACAAAATGTATTTAAAGTTTGCATCCAAAGTTTCACACTATTTAAATGGCCTTCTGAGTTTCTCGCTTTCATTTTAAAAGTATTCCCTGAAGTAATCTTCTGATTTTTCACAAGCATCTATTATCAAAATGCATTCTTTTTTAGGTAATGTAAATGAAAACAATGAATACTTTTATTGTATTTAGAATATGCAACGGTGTTACAAGTATTCCCTTACTACCCAACTACATATGCATTCCTCCATGTCAATAAATAGCTGGAGTAGAATCAAATTCCAGCAAAGACTCAAATGTGCTAGATGCACTCTGTTTGAAGTTAAGTGTTATTTCCATGAAGAGCAAATACATTCCACGGCTGGCTTGTCCTGGATTGATCTCTGCTGACTCAGAAGAATGATTGCATACCTACCGAGCGTCTAATAGACAATGCCCCTGGGTTACTCCTGTGCAGGTACATGTGCAGACGGCTTTGTGTGGAGAACAATGTTTACAGTTCAACCCAGTCCTTGGGGTAGCAACACAGAGGCTCATTTACTCACTATTGCTGCAGTGTACAGTATTCTGCTGTCAGCAAGAAATAAGAGAAGAATTCATCTGGAAAAAAAAAAGTTCAATTGATAAATATCATCTTATACATCCATATACAAAAAGAGAATTGCAGTTTTATTATTCTGTAATTTTAAAATGCTATGGCAATTTTTTTTTATTTAGTTTAAATCTGGGTACACTTGGAGTATTCCCATCTGATTCGAATTTGATATTCAGACAGCAATAAGACATAAAGCCATAAACCGTGGTGCAGTTGTGAGAGCACTTTTAAATGATTATCCTCAGACAATACAGCCAGTGAACTCTGGGAGTTGGCCTGCCTGCCTGTGCTCCAGGCTGTATTATGACTGGTTCAAGTCAGCGTCCTGCTCATACATCTTTCTAAAATTATACACCACAATGAAGAAAAGCGGCCACTTCTAAACAATGTCAAAAATTCAGATTTAGATCCCCTTTTTCTTTATCTTGTTATTGTGTTACACAGGGACTGAAAGACGAGTCACAGCGTTATGAAATCATGTGAGGAGGCCAATTATCCATCACAAAAGCCTCACAGAAAAAAAAAAAACCCACCGGCTTGGGAAGACAACAGGGCCTTTTGTTTGTCCCATTGTCAGTGACACAGTGCCGAACTCCTCCTCATAATGGCTTGTTTCTCCAGCGAGCTGTCTGTCTTTATCAGGCATACTTTGTTCTCGGCAGCAAGTAAACTGAGTTTCTGAGACACATAATGGGCAGCTTATGTATAAGCTCATTCAGGTTACGATTGGCTGCCGTGACCCCCAGATTTGAGTCACGGCCAGCGCAGAGTTAACTTATTCCTCCTCACACTCCCCATATGCATGACACAGAGTCATTTCTGTTATTGACATTTCCCCAGAGTGACGGCATCATGTGACTGGGGGCGTCATGTGACTCTCGGCCTTGTAGTGTAGTTGTATCATCAGCAAGATGTAATTGTAATGCTGACTTAGCAATTCAGCCACTTGAACTCTGTCGACCTCAGCCTGGCAACTATTGTAAAATCTCTCAGCTGTTGACAACTGACCACACAATGACAGGGTTTCCAGTGGCCACAACTATACTGTACCAACCTCACTGGACATGGGCTGCAGAGGCATGCCCATGGAGCGGAGAGGCCAGCAGAAAGAGAATGAGAGTAGGTTTGCTTGTGCACCACATCAGGAGCACCAACACCCAGGTCCTCCGTCACGGTCAGTGAGTCTTTGGTATGGTACAGCTGTTTTAGGTCCTATTATAGAGGTCACAGCGGCTGGACCTGTCCTCACCTTTAAGACAGCATGGCATGTACAAACCAGGGAGCAGGACTTGTGGAGGACCAGTGTGCTTTTCAGACAGAGAAGTATCATTAAGTTTCACAGAGGTGGAGAAATGGTGGTACGGCGGTATGTGCGCCAAGTTAGGAAGATATATATAAGTCCACCCCCATCTACTTAGCACACAAATTAAACCAACTTGTCAGTGAACGTTTAGAAATCATCGCTTGGGTCTCAGTGGGCCTTGCTGTTTGAACTGCAGTGTAGGTAGGCGCTGTTTATCCTGGACCGGGACCTTGATTAAAATGAGGAATGGAGGAAAAAAGAAATGGCTCAGTCTCTCAGTGGTCAGCCACAGCCTCCTCATCGCAGCCTCCACCAATGATCTGACTTTCCCCTTTTGCAATTTTATGTAATCACAACTGTAAGAGCTATTTTTAATGTGTGTTTAAGTTGTGCGCGCGCCATTCGATATTAAACATTTCCCCTTATTACTTAAAGGCCGACTTTATTTTCCCTCAAAGCTGTGACTCCAAAAACAGCTGTCCAGACACCACAAGAAAGGACCTGAAGTCACTGGAAGATGTAGATACCACTGCTGGACTCCAAAAGAAAAATATCTACTTTTCATTAAGATTATACCATACCGTACCATACCAAACAATTCACATAGAACATCAACATCCTCTTTGGCGACGCTGGGTCGTAGATTAAGTTTCGCCCCTCAGATGAGTTTTGGACCACGTTGAAGCGAACCTCTCCATGACTCTCGGTTCGCTCTATGGCTGCAGGTCACTTTCCTGCCTGAGCAGTGCTGTAAGGAGATATTTACGTTCACACCAGTGGCACAGCAGCCAACAGAAGCTGATTGCAAGTGGTGTTTGTTTCCAATGAAAGCATGTTAATTCGGGCTCGGCCGCAGTGTAAACTACCTTGGCGTTTTACAGATGTCGCCTGTTAAAGTGAATCACTGTACCTGCCTGTTTGCCCGGCCGGGCCGTTCTGATGCCTCGCCAGAGAGAGTACACAGCACGAGCCAAAACGGCTATTAATAAGCCCTTCCTTTTCTAATACTGAAATACCTACGTGTGTGTAATGTCTGCTCTGGGCTAATTATGTCACGTCATTTTTAGCCTTTGCAGAGAGACGAATACAGACAGCCCTACACACCCAGCCTCAATTTGAGTTAATTTTAACCCATCTTAGGTGTCATTATCCCCCAATATTTTTCCAGAAATACTCTGTTGCAAGAAATCATTTTCTATGAAAACAGTGCACTGCACATTTCATATGCTGGGACAAAACAAGGAAATCGTCCACCATTTTACCCAGCAGCACTACATTACACTCTGTGTTAATAGCATGTGTAACTTTAAGCATGTTCCAACACATGATACCTCTATTATGTTTCTATGAGAGCTTGTGATAACAAAGTGAGTCCATTTGAAGGTGTGTGGTCCTTGGTGGTAGGAGAGAGAGTATCTGGCAGGGTGGGCCATAGACCACAGTCCTCAGGGCAGACCTTGGCCAGAGCTCAGAGTATGGCCAAGCTCCTCACATCCCTGCCTACAGCTCTGCACACACACACACACACACACACACACACACACACACACATGCACACACACTCAAGTATATTAAGTATAATGTACGACCACCAATGGAGAACTAGTAATGGATGAAACAGCATCATATTCCAACCTTTAACATTATTGTCGTCAGGATATAAAACTTGTTCTCACAATATTTTTTCACAATGTTTTTTCTGTAAAGCTTACATATATTACAAAAATTGCCCCTCCAACAAACTGAAGAGCCTTCAAAGTCGGCAGTACCTCCCTCAAGTCGTGTGTCGAGACATACTGAATAAACCTCCCTCCTTAAAGGGGCCCTGTTAGAGGGATTCAAATTTTCCTCTATTTATCTATATGATCAAAGATGTTTAATGTAGACATAGTTAAATGGGATTTTTTTTTTAGAGCGGTTAAATATAAAGTTATTGAACTCAGTCTTGGTTGGCTCCTTTCACTAAGCAATTGCTAAAAATCCTTCCAATCAGGCAAGGCTTCAGCAACCCCCCCTCCACACACACACACACACTCCACACACCAGACCCACCGCCACCCCCTGCAGCAGGTTTACCTGATTTGAATTAGAGGATCTGGTATTGATAGCCAATCAGGGTCCAGTATTGTGACTCTTCTGCCTATGAGGACTTAGTCTTCAAATTCAACCAATAAATTAACTAAACAACATTTATTTTCAAAACATCATGAACATCATTCCATAGTACATTTGAACATTATTCCATAGTACGCATGAAAAGAAAACCATGAAAACTGAATAATTTAACTTTAATTTAACTTGCATGCTCCCTGGGTTAGATAGGGTTTGTTTGGTTAAGTCTAGGCAAGAGCAACAGTTGTGGTCAAGGTTGTGGTTATGGAAAGGGTTAGTTGTGGTTATCTTAATGCAGAGGAACCACTGACCGAGGGTTAGGCAAGCAAAACAATATTTGGCCGACTTTAACCAAACTTTGCCGTTGTATCAGACGAAAACATTGCACATTCCTTTCAGTCGCAATCTCTGCAATTCACAAGGAATTCAGGCCGGGATATCTGAGACTTCAACATCATCATAGATCACATTTTCACCATCAAGATTGTTTACCACATTTCATGCCACACAAGAAGTTATGTTTCATGCTATATGACTTGGTTTTGGCATTTATGCTTTATTTGGCATTTGCCCTGTTTCCATGTTTTAGATTCAATCATGATGTGCCAATTATATTCCCATCAAAATGTCGGTAATTTATTGTGGCGTGGTGGAACTCACATCAGCACTGTGCTTTGTCCTGCAACAACACCCCAGCCTCCAGTTTTGTGCTTCTGTTAAGTTACAGCAAAGCATCAGTTTGCAATATCCTTATACACCAGTCTCAAATATTATTATTATTATTAAACCTTAGTATCAAGTACAGAAATAGCCAAATCTGACTAAATCTAAAGCTTGTGATGATCCAGATGATACGCAATCTAATAAATATTAAGGAAGAGAATTGTTGAAGAGTTTTGAATATATTTAGTGTAAAGGTAAAACTACATGACACAGTACATTAAATCTCAGATTGGAAGTAGATACTGTGTATGGTCTATGATTTTCAATGTGTTTGCTAAGTGCCAATAGCAGCATTTGAATAGCCCTTCCCTAAGGATTCTGTAACATGCACTGCAACTCAAGAGGCATGTTCTTGTTTTAGACAGCAAATATTGACAAAGCACTGGGCCAAGGAAAATGTTTCACTGCACAAAAATAAGCTAGGTGGCAAAGACTTGTGGAATTGCTGTTGTGCCTCAGAATTTTGGGGGATTGTTTATATTTTATGTTTTAGGTTTTTTTATTCCATTTTTTAATCTAAACCTATAGGAAGATGGATGAAGATTGCCTTAATGGAAATAAATGTTAGAAATCCATCACTGAATGATTAGTTTGATTAGTTTCCCCGCCAGCATTTAGACAGATAACATCAAAATAAAGTTAATATTTTTATTTGGTTTGTGGTACAACTTAATTACTCAGACAAATGTTTTTTTGATCTCAAACGAGTTCATATCCCCTGGGTATGCAAGACAGAGCAGGACTTTCAATTACAAATTTAGATGATTAGCCTCATTTGGATTTAATGTCACTTTCACTTAATCTGTCCAAATAGGGGTATTATTTATTATTTGTGTTATAAATCAGTTTTTAGTGGTGTAATTGTGATGTAATTATATTGTAAAATATAACAATATAAATGTACATCAATATTGCACATCAACTGTCTATCTTGTCTCAAACCTGTAATGGCATTTTTTCTTACACAGTTAGAATAATTTTTACTTGTTGCTTCCAGCATTAAATTAACTGTGATAATACTACATTTACTGATACTTAAAGACAAAGGTTAGACATGGTGAATCTATGCCTAAAAAATTTGATCATATATTATTACGACAGATTAATGACAGGCTACAAATGAACAGAATACCCTGTGATTAGCACAGTAGGTTAACGCAAATTATTGATTGAAAGGTGGTAAATTTCCACTGCCTGAAGAAAATGATAAGAGAGAGTCGGAGTGAATGTTCCACTTCTTTGAAACTGCTTAGTCACCCTTGCCCACTGGCTAATGACAAGCACTGTGATACTCGAACACTTACAAACCTGACTGAACGCCCGATCCCATTCCACACATTCCACTCCTTCTATACTAACACCCCGTCTGCATATTTGATCTGTTGTAACAAACACCTGTGATCACTGATCAAAGAGACGCAATGAGACGCCACCGGTGTGTGTGTGTGTGTGTGTGTGTGTGTGTGTGTAGGTGTGTGTGCATGTGTGTGTGGGTGTGGGTATGAGTGTGTGTGTGCATGGCCGTGTGTCTGTGTGATGATTCATCGTGGGTGATTGTCATGAGCTGCCTGCACTGCAGAGGATCTGGCTGGCAGGCCATTCTTGCAGGGTGTCTGTGTGTGTGTGTGTGTGTGTGTGTGTGTGTGCATGTGTGTGTGTGTCCGAGTGTTAGCGAGAGAGTGAGAAGGCATCTCTTTCAGAGGGGAGACAGGTGGCCATGATTTACGGCCTCTTACAGGAATCGCCCCCGTCTGTCGCTTCTGTGAGAGCCAATTAAAGCACAGTAGAGACGTGCGCACATGCACATACACACACACACACACACACACACACACACACACACACACACACACACACACACACACACACAAACATTATACTACTTAACATAGGCACGCAATAGCATAACCACTGTTTGTGACACAGCAACATAAAGACATAAGAGCGTGAAACAGAAGAAAGAAAGAGACTTGGAGAGAGAAAGAATCCACGCTGCAAAAGTGACGCTCACAGACTCTGAACCAGCGCTGCAGACACACTCCTCTGTAAATAAGCAGCTTCTGAGTTTCACACCACCTCCGCTTGTCTCTCTCTCTCGCTCTCTCTTTCTCTCTCTCTCTCTCTCTCTGGCATTCACTCAGATACACACACTCACCCAGCCCAGTAGTGTTCTGTCTCTCTCTTCCCTCTGTCTCTCTCCTACACATGCATACACAGACAACCAACCTCCCCTCCTGCCTCCCCCAAACACACACACACACACACACACACACGCCGCACACGCACGCTTGCACGCAAACACCCAGTCTCACACCCCGAGCCAGCCATTCGCTCCTCACTCACACCCTCAAATCTTACCAAGCTCAGCTCTCCCTGCTCAGAGGCAGACAGGAGCAGCGCGCCAGCCAGTTAAAGGAATTGAGAGAACGAGCAGCAGAGTGAGTGAGAGAGAGAGAGAGGGAGAGAGAGAGAGAGAGAAATAGGAGGAAGAGAGAGGGAGGGGGGATGAAAGCGTGAAGGGAGGCAAAGCAGAGAGCGCTGTTCCCCATATGCTGAGGAGGCTTGGGCGGTTGAACAAGCTGCCCCCACTGAAGCCTCCTGACTCATGGGAGCCTCAGACCCCGATCCCCCAGAGAGCCTGGAAAAGCTGCCGAACCACGCGTAGAGGGAGAGAGAGAGAGAGAGAGAGAGAGAGGGAGCCAGAGAAGAAGAAGAAGAAGAAGAGGAGAGAAGAGAAAGGGGGGAGGAAAAAAGTGGAGAGGAGAGGGAAGAAAGCCACAACGGTAGGCTGTCCCACTCAACTGTTGTGCCGTGATGACGTCAGAGGGCATGTGACCCAGGCTCTCCAGTGACAGCACATGGAGGGCAGGAAAGAGACGAGTTTTAAAGCTGGTGCCTTTTGGGTTGTGTGAGGGCTCTGCTCGCCTCCCAAACAACCACAGAACCACAGACGTGCGGCTCGGGGTTGGTGTTTGAGGGCGACCTGGAGTGTAAATGGTTAATCGTCGCGGGCCAGCACCAGTCACAAGGACGGCGCTAAGCGAGTAAGTACGTTCCAACCACACTCGCCAAGCAAGCAAGTCCGACACCATCTGATCTATCCGCAGAGGCGATATTTGCCTCTTCATTTTTTTTTCTATAAAACCAGACCTGGTTGTTACTTGTGGTCATCTAAATAGTTGATACGAAAAAGCATTTCTTGTGGATGGCTTTTCCTTTTTTTTTTAACGTCTTCATGACATGCTGCGTGCTCTTGGTTTAGGACGTGTCAAGGGTCACGGAAACCACAGAGGAACAAAAGTGGGGTTTGCTGCAACCAGAGGCGGCTATGGCATCTAACAGTCTTTTCAGCACAGTGACACCATGTCAACAAAACTTCTTCTGGGGTGAGTACTCGCTGACTGATTACTGTTGTGTCTGCAGTTGGGTTTGCATTTGGGTTAGGGGCTTGGGTCATGGGTAGAGCTTTGGGTCAGGTGTTCAGGTTTGGGAAGAGGCGGAAAGGGTTTGGGTCAAGGTTACGGATTTTGGATCTGTATTGGGGGTTTGGGGATTTGGGTCCAGTTGAGCGGAGGGGATCAGCTAAGGTCATTGAAGACCCTGCTATCAAGGTCCAAGATTTTGTGGTGGAAGAAAGACCCAACTATCATCAAGGGTTTTGTGGTGCGCAAATATAAAAAAAACGCTCTCCGCATTTAGAGATTCCAGTATTTACTCTGTGTATTGTTTATAAATATTTCTGAAAGGGGCAGATGACATGTTTGTGCAACATACCCCTAGATTTACAAAGCGATGCCATTGCGGAACCAAAAACAAAAGCATGGGTGATATTTCTGACAAACGTAAACAGTCACTGCGCAAGAGAGAGTTTACAGTTGAGCATTGAAACAAGATGTGGGATTACCGGGTTGTTTGGCCCCCAGAGCTTGTGTTGGGTGTCTGTGTTGGGTCTAAGTGCGTAGGGCAGAAGTATCGATTAGTTTGCCAAGAAAGGTCTTTCTGAACTTACTGAACTTGTTCATTCAGGCTGCTGAGTGCAGATCTCTACATCCTCCAGAGAACATTCAGTTGACAGACATAAATCTGCATTCAGCAAGAAGTCACTCCATGTCAACTTCCAATTTTTTGAATTCATAATTCAAGTGCTGGAATTCATTTGAATTTATACAGCTCATCTTCTTCTGAGTTGTTGCTTCTCCACAAATTATTGAAAAGAGAAAGTAGGAATTTTTTTTGCCTATGAGGTCTTGATACACAGATACATATTACCTACAGCCTTCAGCTGATAGAAAACACTTTGTTTTAAATGGACTAAGCAGGCAATCGATTTGTTGACAAAACCCTCCTGAAACACCTACATATATTTTCCTCACGAATGAATATTTGTTTTTTCAAAGAATTGTATAATTATTCTTTTCAGTTCAATTCAATTTATTCAATATATTTGACCGAGCTCATATTCAAGATGGTGATCCTGCTCGACTCACAGAGTGAACCTATAGAAAAGAAGAGTTATAATAGATTCAAGACCTCTGAACAGTAGCAGTGGATATCAAGGGATAAATAAGGCCCCGGTGTCAACTTTATGATTTTCAATTACCTGTGGAGGCCAACTTGTGTGTTGTAATTTGTGGCCTCTGTTTTGGGTCTGGCGTATTCTATTGTGACAGCCTCTTTACACAATCTAATTTAATCAGCGCAAAATAAATGATGTTTTAGGTTTACCAGATGAATTTTGAAATTCAAACAGAAACATTTTCATTCCCATGCCACACGGAGAGAGAGGCTCAATTTAATAGATTCCTCCTCTCGCTCTGGTCCATAGCCTCCGCTCCTCTGTCCAAATCAAATGTTTAAAAGATGTTTTTAAGAAGTCGGAGGGAACGCTCCGTGGTCAGACACAGCTGTGCTGGCCTCGCTCTCCTGCTCCACAGAAGCACGGTGGCTTAATATGCTCTGAAAGCCAAGGGAGAGTGAGCTTCTTCTACCAATCACCACCACCTATTACCATGTTAACCTCTGACCTCTTGGTGTGTCTCTGGGGTCGAACCATAGGAGAGCGTGGAGAGGACCAGCGCCACAGGAAATTGAAAGCATGCTGTAGTATAGGGAGAGAGAGAGAGAGAGAGGGGAGCAGATGTGTGCTGATGTTCAGGAGGGGAGACTCTGCCTGAGAGAAAAGATGATCAGTGATCGATCAATGTATTGTTGATTGATGTTGTGCTGATCAATGAACAAGGCAAGTGGTCGATTGATGTTGTCTTGGTTTGGGGATATCTGGTTAGAAAATCTGTCAATGCAACCACACATACAGTAGATGCTCTTTAACAGCGCAGTGTGATTTTGGAGCCTAAGACCACGAGCGCTTTCTGTTATATTTATAATTTGAAAAACAGAATTGTAGAATATGAGGGTTGGAAAATCTTGGCAATCTAAACATTTTTGTTTTGGTCAGACGAGGATTTACGGAGACTGGGTGAAAGTTTTTTTGAGTTGTGTTTGATTGTTGAGCATTTATCAAATTGAATTGGGCTTGAACTTTAAATTGGATATACTGTAAGTTTTAGGACAGTGATTTTGACATACATTTATTTCTGTTCATCTCAAATTAGAAGGAGCAGGATTTATCCTCCCTTGTCGGTTGTTCACAAGTTAAATCCATTTGGTGAAAAGTATGATCTAATGTGGCCTTTCATTTAAAAAAATTGTATAACTGAGGTCAAGTCTTGCTTTGTTTTGTTTTGTTGTTTTTTTTAGTTTTTATATTTTTTAGTGCTTCTATTCACATGTTTCTCCTGGATCTTTTTATACTTTGTCAGCCAGCTGCTGAGACGACAAGTTAGAAAATATTGTTTTGTTGGTTAAAAAGCCACATAACTCCAATCCCATAGATTTGCGTTTCAAGGACATTTTTAATTTAGGCCTGAGTTTACATTCCCAGCGATAAATCGAGCAGATTGAGGGAGAGGGCAAATACTCAGATTGAGAAAAGGGCTCATTAAAATTTGTCTTGGCATTTAGATCAAGCAATTTTCATTTAATTGGCTCAAATACATTTTTTATAACTTCTCATACTGGCAGATGGGGAGGGCGGAATAATCTTCAACATGTGTGGCACCCACTCAACCACCGTGCCTCTCTGGGGAACATTTAAGTGCCTATTTTCTCTATTACAAACTTAATTACATATAGACAATTAAGTCATGGGAGCAATTATCGTTTAGTAAAGTTGTGCAGTCGCAGGAGAAAAAAAAAATGCTTACACAGACGGACCCCAAATCAACACGATCAAAAGACAGCGGGACGATGTGGGTAAATATCTGAAGACTCGGGGCGGAAAACTTTCCCCCAAAGAAAATCTCCGATAATTTGCAGGGAAACCGTATATGTATTTGAGAAAGGCAGCTTCTGTTGCATAAGTGTTGCCTTTAGATCTAACCACAGGCCTGCTTCTTGGAGACGTAAGGAGACATCTTAAAAGTGAACCAGACATCCTCCCTCCTCCCCAGCCCGGGAGACGTGAAGCCCACTCATCAATAGGTAATTTGAAAAAGCCAGGGGGAAAAATCTGAGCGCTTCACTGGCTGCTACTGTGCAGTGAAGACTCTTCCCTTAACTCCAGGCTCAAAGGAACTCTATTTAGCGCTGCTTAATTGTACCTCTGAGGCAAACATGTTATTTAATCCCAGCAGGGTCATATTGATGGAGTAAAATGGTGCATGTGTGTTTGCGAATTGCACAGTGATGAAGGCACCAGCTATTAGGACTTATTAGTGCTAGAGGTTCGCATTAGTCTGCATAATTCCTGGGGGTAATCAGGGAGGTGTAGACTGTTAATGTGATCAGTGTTTAATCAAAGATAGATTAATTGGTCTGTGTGTTCAGTAGCCTGTAGTAGCGCTGAATGGTGTGGTTGATTATGGCCCTAAATGTAGGCTGTAGGCAGTTATTAAGGTCTAAATGTGTGTGCCATGGGAACACTACAACCTGTGATCGTAATGGCCTGAAATAATTCTTGCTGTTAAGGCTGTGAAAGTTGTGGAGAAAGTTGTGTGTTTGTGTTTTATTTAGGTATTTGGGTGGTCATAGTAAGGCATTAAAATTACTTTAAGTATTTTCTTTCATTGTCACATCTGAAATGGTGAGAAAGAATAACTATTCAATCTGTTGATGAAGTCCCTTATAAAAACAGTTTGATTGATTAATACACAGCATGCTTTGTTGCAACTTTGCTCTCATAATGTTAATTGATTTCATATCCAACAAGCATACATGGATCATGAATAGATCAGAGCAGATCAGTCAACCATCGACTCCGAACTACTGATTCATATTCAATCTCTGTCTCCTCTTGCCAAATAAAGCATTGAGGAGTTAGTGAAACGTGGGAGGAAAAAAAGCCTTACGGCAGAGTGAGATTACATACGCTCCTGTAACGTGGAGACTGCAACAACAAACGCAGAGCACAGTGTAAATACTCCCAAGGCACTGTGTGTTATCCCTGGTTTTATCCTCATATACAGTAGCTGCTATCCACATGCTCCAGGGCTAATTACAGTATTATGGTAAGGATATCTGCCAATTGACTTTGCTTACTCTAAGTTTCTCTCAATTCAAAGTGCTGGTATATACACAGGTTTTACCCATAAACAATCTTCTCAAAGGACTGATAATGCCTAGTTGTTCTGTGCTGCGAGTGTTAGCGTGCTATGCTTTTTGATCATTCACAAGCTAAATCTTCCCATAAATCCTACTATAAAATGAGGAAAACTCTGTCTGCATCCATTTTGCTCCTCAATGGGTTGGCCAATCAATCTGAAACTGCACATGAGCATTGAGCATTGGCATAGGCAGGGACTGACGAAGCTGATTTTTCGATTTTCCCAAATTTATGCTGTTTATTAGCATTTTTGGCAAGTCTGTGCGGAGTTGTGGCGCGCGCATCCCCGGAAGTCTGCACGTAGTTGTGGCGTGCGCATCCCCAGGTATGGACTAGTCAATGTGAATGTTCAATATCTTTGCAGTGTTTAAGTCAAGCCATGTGCCAAATTAGAAAAAAAAAAAAGACCTCTGTAAACTGTATCTTTTTGGAAAGCTCTGCAGACTCCCACTTGGTCTACAGCTATGATTTTTGAATACGCCATAATTACCAGGTAGTTTAATGCCATTGCGTTAGCCTGTGAAGCTTTTAATGCTGCACTGTGCTATTTTCACACTTTACAAGATCCTGTAGCCCTTCATCCATTTCAATTGCATCATGCTGGGCGAATTACAGTTATCCGATATAAGCCCTCAGAGAGGAAGTAACTACCTAACACTTTGAAAATTGGTCTATCTTGGAACCAGTTCACTCTAATGAAACAGAACACCAGTATTATAACTCAGAATCGCATACTTCTTTCACTCTGCCATTTCTGTCTTAGACACTTTATATTGTTTCTCCTCCGTTTAAGCATTCAGCGGGATTATATTTTAGAGTTATTTAAGACAGACGATGAAAATATTGAGACTTTGGACCGAGCCAATACAGCAGACTGAAGCCCCAGGAGGCCAGAACAGCATTGTTCACCGTTACCTTCTCGCTTCTCTGTGAGAGGGCGAGAGGCGGCTTCGCTTCCACGGTCCGTATTTCTATAAGGGGGGAAATATGGAGTGTCGAGCCTCCTGGATGTTTGGGTTCGGCCTGTAACGATGTGAGTGAGAGTGCGGCCGCAGCACCTACACAAGGCCTTACCTGTTCTGCCCCACGCTGGAGAAAGGGCAGGTTTTTCCCCTTGTTAGTTTAATCTTAAAGGAATGCGGGATCCCCTCTGACTGAGGCAGAACTCCCAAATACAGTATATAAGCCTACTTACCAACAGGTCACGAAAAGAGCAGTACGCCTTGGATGTGTTAGAGCCACAATCCATATTTTCTTAAGCAATTTAGATGATCTACATATAGTCTCACATAGACACCCAGTGTGTAAACATAGAACGATAGGGTTTTTTTCAACTTTCGGTTCCTGCCATGATGCAAAATTCAGATCCAGTTGCGACTGATGTTGCTTCTCTTATAATGTTAATACCCTGGATTGGGCTTTTAGAGGGAGAAGGTGAAATGAGAGGAGCGAAGGAGCATCAAAGAGTTACACTGAGCTCTGACTATGATCAATAGCTTGGCAGCAGATCACTGGGACTGTCAGAGCGGATAAGTACACCCTGTTACAACGTGTCTTCAGACGCACATCTCAACGCTCACTTTCTCACAAGTCATAATCATTTATCACTCAGAACATTGATTAAAAAAAAAGGAAAACTGAAAGAGAAATTGTGTTTTTGTTTTTCTAAGTGACATTTTGGTATGTGCCAGTGTCACAGAGTAATGGTCAGGGTGTTCTGTAGCGACCACTATGTAAGCACAGTACTGTAAAGTGTATGTCAGATAGGTGTATACATGTACAGCAGTGTGCGTGTGTGTGTGTGTGTGTGTGTGTGTGTGTGTGTGTGTGTGTGTGTGTGTGTGTGGGGGGGGTATGTGTGTGTGTGTGTGTGAGAGAGATGGGGGGGCTCAAGGTGTCTGTGACAGGAAGATCTGTCTGGTTGATTAATGCTCTCACTCAAACTGGCACCTGGAACCAATCCCCCCTCCTGCCGCCCCCTTCCCATGCGCACCGTGTGTGTGTGTGTGTGTGTGTGTGTGTGTGTCTACGCTTGTGTGTGTGTATGCATGTGCATTCCATACACTATGCATTCAGAGGGGCCGAGGGTGGGTGTTGGGAGGGAGGCGCAGATGGGATTGGGTGGACGCAGAGCGGAAGAAAAGAAAGGTGTGTGCGGAGAAAGGAACAATAGGTGGACGTACAGTAGAGGGTATGGGGTGTCATTAATAGCACACAGGCCCCATCTCCTAATTTGCTCAAATTACCTGCCCACACATTGGGCCCCCTGCCAGCACTGAGGTGTGAACACAGCAGATCAAATGCACACCTGAAAATCAGAGTGCCCACCCACCCGGCGACGCCCACGCAAGCCTTTTATGGTGATCTGTTGACTCCGACCATCGGCAGGAAAGGGAAAGACTGTGTGTGTGTGTATGAGAAGGAGAAAGAGAAAGAGAGAGGGAAACGGATAGAGAGAATTTGACAGCAAGACAGAAAAAGTGGGAGTGAAACAGAGAAAGAGATACGATACAAAGGGAAGGATCGGCTTGCGCTCGTGAGGCATAGCATAAGAGCAACACAAGAGACCGGCTCTTTCAAACCAAACCACCTCCCATCTGGCACTGCGGGGGTGGCCATTTACCATCATGCCCTCCTCTTCTCCCTTCCCTTCCTCCTTCCCCTTCTCCTCCTGTCCTCCCTCCATCCTTCCCCTCCCACCCACGCTTTCAGGAAAAGGGTGATGACAAATGGGAGGGGAGGCGGCGCTGCTTTGGTCACCGCAATAATCAGGCCAGAGTCACCAGCACCTTACCACCTGTGGCACACACGCGCGCACACACACACACACACACAGCCGTACACACACTTAAATAGGCAGGAGAGTGTTCACATGCGCACACACAGTGAAATTAAATATGCCCCAGAGACACAAAGGGGCTAGAAGGAGAGTGTGTGTAGGTGTGTGTAGCAGGATGCTGGTCTTTGAACTCTACAATGGGGTGTGTAGCTGATAGTGACAAGTCTCTGGGGAGGAGAGGGAAGCCAGCAATGGCAGCTCTCATTTGTAAAGTGGCCTCCAGAGAGAGAGAGAAAGAGTGTGTGTGTGTGTGTGTGTGAGAGAGAGAGAGAGACACACACACAGAGAGAGAGAGAGAGATGGGGATTCCTCGCCCCCTGCTCCATTACCGACAAAGGAAACAAAGGGACCTGCAAACAAACACGCAGATCAGTGGGACAAAGAACTGAAAAGCTCAGAGGTTAAGTTATCCGTCTCACAACTTTGATACATTGGCAACTTGCTGCAGATTTCCAGAAGTTTGAAAAATCTCTGTACGCTCTGTGCTAAAAAACAAACTTTCAAACGATTTCTGCTGGTACAGCAATGTCCAAAAACTGCAAAAAAAAAATGGAAATCAGATTTCAGGTAGTTTCCTTGCTCTTTCCTATGAGTCAGGCATCTTGTAAAACCTTGTAGCTGGCACTTTTATGTTAATTTTTGATCCGTTCCAATTTATACTCTCTTTCAATCGCATCCTATTGCTGTAACAAGCAGCCCTGTGTGATCAAAGTCTGCAGTATATTGCCTGATCTTCAGTGGAACAGCCTTTCGATCTCTAGTTGAATCCTGTCACTCACCCAGGAAGCTGCCCTCTTACAGTAGTCTGTAGTTCATTTTGTATTTGCTGTTAAAAGTTTTCCATCAATAACTGTTGCTCTGTTCTCCTCCAACTTTATTTTTTGTCTTTCCCCAAAGGAAATAGGTCTCTCTCTCTCTCTCCTCTCTCTCACTCTTTCTCTCTGTCTCTCGCTCTTTTTGGGCCAAGACCAATAACAGGCCTTTTCCACTAACTTCTCCCGATGCTGAATGAGCAAAGGAGATCCCAGAGGAGCAGGAATATTTTATTAGAGTGATATTCTGAAAGCTCCTCTCCTCCTCTGTCTCTCTGTCTTTCTCTCTCTTCCTCTCTCGTCATGGAATTTTAGGATGCTGCAACAATTCTCTGTGTGTGTGAAAGAAAACAGCTCACAGAGAGCAAAGACAATTCAGAGTTACAGCTAAATGACAGGCTAGGAGCTCTGGTCTTTTGAATTGTATTGTTTTCTTTTTATTCCTGCTTGGGAGTGGAAGGAAAAAAAAAAAAAGCCCAATTGGGACAGAAAGCGTGCAGTTTAGTCTCGGGAGAATTACTCTCGGCACAAACAAAAATAGCAGTCATTTTTTGCTGACAAACATTTTTTAACGCAAGAGGTTTTTTTGTGTGTGAAGTTGAGCTCTTTTTGTTTTCTTATTCATGACAAAGCTACCATTTCAGGAAACAAGGGGGATGTATGTATATTGCTGCCTTGAATTACTGTACTGTAGCTTAAAGATGTATGAGAAAAATAACAGGGAATGAGGGATGTCGCTGTTCTTTAGCTTAATTGGGAACACTTAATTCCTTTCCTGCTGTGAGTGCCAAAAAAGCAGTGTGACATACAAAATATGTTACTTTAACGAAATTTGATAGTCCAAATGGCCTTAACATTACCCTAATATTACCCCAACATCACTGTTGTAATACCCAAAAGCGCCGGATGAGGATTAGTTAAGACTGAAGAAATTCAGAACGAATGTGGCTACACTGAACAAAAACACTTAAAGGCTCCCACACAAACCCACAGACGGCATTGGCTTCACCTATTTTACAATATATCACTCTCACATGAATGGTCTATTGCACACATCATCACACCTACACACACATGCACACACACACACACACAGACAGACAGATACACACAGGCTGTGGCCCTTCCCTCCCGGACCCTGCAAAAGCAGCAGAAACAGTAGAGTTGGTCTCTCTGGTAAACAAACAGTGAGAGGCTGCTGGGAGTCTTCACTGGGCCTCCAAATTATAGTCTGGTTAACCAGAGTCTCTGAGCCAGCCCCTTTACTGCTACACACATACATACACACCCACGTCACATACATATGCACACATATGCACATCGCCTACTATAGACACACACACACACACACATTAATAAACAAGAGAGAGAGAGAAAAGCAGAAGCACACCCTAAGGGCCTGTCATATATATTACCCAATCATCAGGCTCACAGTATGAGGTGATTACTGATAAAAAAAAAATAAATAAAAAAAAGCCCTCAGTATGTAAACATGGATTTAATGTTTGCAGCTTTTTCTCTTCTATAGCTGTTTCATGATTCTGTGGCTTTCTTTAAAGGCAGAAGTTGCTTCGCTAGACTGAAAGAAGCAATCACCAATTCAAATTACCTTTGAATTGGAATTTGATAATACTTTGTGGTTTGTGAGAAGTCCGATTTTTGCCTCTTTTTTCAGAAATTATCTATTTATCCACTATTTATACAATAGTGCTAAAACAACACTTGGTACAGCATACTCTTTACAACAAGGTCTAAGGAGAGGAGGTTGTATTGTTTAGAGCTTGTTTAATTGTTTTATGGTCTGTAAATGAGTTCTGCAACTACTGGGGACAGTTTTCTGTCCCTCTGGGATGCCAGAATCTATCACAATGATCTATGACGCCATAAAATCCAGTTTAAACATTTAACATTATCAATTCTAGTGAAATTATTCACTATAAATCTCATGCTTCCACAGTGACAGCATATTCCAAGCGGACAATTTAATTGTCAGCCCGAGACCACATCCCAACAGCCCTGTTGCCAGAGACGGATTTTTATGTGTGTGACATTCAGATTCTCAACTATGCCATAACGCAACACCACAGAATGGATCACATTTGAAGGACAGCGTTTCACAATGTAATTGATGTTCCCCGTGGGACTCAGCAGTCACTGAGTCTCCCTGCTCAGGACTCGTTTTAATACCATAAAGTTGGCGTCATCTGAATCTCAGCTAGGGGCAGAGCAGACACGACATGAAAAGGCCCTGTCCTGGAATAACCGGAGAGTTTTGACTTGTGTGGAAAAAACAAGGTCACAGGTCACATAATCAGACAATAGTCATTTATCTGCTGTGAAATAATGTTTTCCCCCAACATTCAAGATGTTTTTTTCATTAAACCCTTTCTTCTCTTTGAGAGATGACTGGAATTGATTTGTCTGAGCACATCTCTGGCTGGAAGCTATGAAAGTGAACTGCATCCACCCGTCCCCTTCCCCCTCTTCACCCCCACCTTGGTGTGAGTCATCGCTGACCAGTAGCCTAATAGCCTCGTTGTAATTACAGGCTAAGGCTTTAGGCACAGGTCCATCTGAGTGAACTGGATCAGCCGTGACGCTGTCAGCTTCATTCGTTAACTCATTCAGCACACTCCGCTGGGATTCGGGGCGGGCACCCGGAGGCGCACGGGGCATCCGATGTTACACGCAAAGCCCCGTGTCGAAGCCTCTCCAAGTCATCGGAATTACACAGGCCAAGGCTTCCCTGGGCCATTTTGACATTTAAATGGTGTGGAATTCAATCTAGTGTGTACGGCTCCAGGTTGCAGAGTTCAGGCTCGGTAGTTTGGAGCGGCTCCACGGTGAATGAGAGGGAGCTGGACGATGATCAGGAAGAGATCAGGGGGGAGAGAGAGAGAGAGAGAGAAAAAGAGAGCGAGATCCAAACCCTCGGAAGCGGAGCGCTGTTGCTCGATGCACGCCCAGTGCTGCGGCTGCTTGTGGTGCCTGCCCGGTACCGTTCAGAGCTATTTTCATTTCCTGTTTATCTGATTGGCTGTTTTCTGAGTGCTGGACATACTGACTGACTGACAGTTTTGATGTAGATTACCCCCCTGAAACAGAGCAGTGAAGCGCAGCAGTGCCAGGCGAACTTCATCTTTAGGGCTCGCTTGCCGTCAGTAAATGGCCATTCTCTTAGCATCCACCACCCATTCTGAGAAGGTGGCCAAGCTAAACAGATATATTCAATACATTTGCACACAAGAAAAACCATTAGCGTGCAGTACATTTCCAGGCGTGGGTTTACTGTGTCTATAGTTAAATGTTTATGTCTGTGTGCAATTGAGCATCCGCGACAGACTTTTTTTTCCCCGGTTTGGCCCTCTTCTATAGTTCCTTACATTGGTTTGGACCCAGTGCACCTGGACATTCCTCCACCCTGCCTCCATGCATATACATACATACATACATCCTTGTCTCCTGTCTCCCTCCTTCCCTTTCCTCCCGTTTCCCTCCCCGTCTCCTGCCTGTGTCCCTCCAAACCTCGGTCCTCTCTTACCTTCTGGGGGGAAACCGGGGCAGTGGAAACAGACGAGTGATAGCCGATAGCCCCCCTGCGAGCGCTAGTCTGGGGCGCTGCCTGTTTGCCTCTCTCTGTAGTCACTCTATCCATCTCGCCTGTGCCTCCCTACCTCACATAAATCATCCTCAATCTACTACACGGACAGGGAGAACAGAGAGAAATCTCCCCCTATAAATCTGGTATTAGTTTTACCTCGCATAATGAATACGGGGCTAAACGGTCCTGGATACATGAGAACAGCATGTCTTGCAGATGTACTATAAATATTTTGAAACTAGCCGGCTAGTTTGCAGAGGGGAAGTAGACCAGTGAAATACACAGAGGAAGGGGAAAGTGTAAAGTGGAATGTTGGCCTAGCCCAAGTGTCTGTATTGTCTTTAGCACCTACAGAGGTTCTCCGTCCAAGATAAACGCTCTTTACAGGGTTCCCGTTCCCAGCCGCGGTGCGGTACCACTCCTGGATACGCTGAGTTTCCTTCAAGCCAATCCTTCAAACTAGCCTCCAAGGAGCGGGCTCATTGTTTGATTAATAGCACGATCAGACCTGATTGAGTGATAGATGGTTTTAAGGGAAAACCAGTACGCCTTAGGGATACTCTGGGACCGAGTCTGGGAAAGGCTGCTCTAGGGAGGATTTGATTGGTGGAAAGCCTGAATTAAAGTGAAGGACTAATACTAGCGTAGCTAATGACACAAAGGCTGCATAGAATGGAGCGGCCAAATATGCCTGATGACTGTAACGATATTTTGTTGCAGCTATGACTTAAAAACAAACTGTAACGTACACACTTTCTGCACACGTACCACACACACACACATACACAAAAGAGTGGAAACTCTGAAATCCCCCTTTTTGGCATGTTTCTGGACTCAGCCCCGGGCACTGTCACCCTATCCCATCAAAGAGCCCCACACACACAAAACATGTACACACACACGCGCGCTCACTTAAACACACAGTCACTTACACATGCACAATTTTACACACACACACACACACACAGCGCTGTGACAGCAGGTGGTGTGTGACACGTCAACATCTGAAGGCTCCCTGGCAGACGCAGAAAGAGTCTCAGCTCTCTGCCCCAGTCGCTCAGATCTATCATTGGGACTCTTTAATGGCAGCCTTCGTCACATATTACTGCTTTATTTTCTCCTCTCCATCTCCCAACCCACAGAAGTTCCTTTTTTGTTCCTATTTTTAAGTACAAGTGATCTCAATTAGGGACCTCCATGAAGGCGGTAGGCGGCAGACAGTCAGAGCAATAAGAGCAGAGAGGAAATTGTCTTTATACCCCCCTCTCCCTCCCCCCCTCCTCCCCTCCTGCCACAAGCAGTGAGCAGCCACCCCCTCCATCTCTCTCCCTGCCTGGCTTTCCATGCTGCTCTCTGCCATTTCGAGAACAGAGTGAAATATCAGACAAACTGAACGCAGAATATACTCTCTAATTTTTTCTCTCTCTCTGTCTGCCTCTCTCTCTCTCTCTCTCTCTCTCTCTCTCTCTCTCTCTCGCTCTCTCTCACACACACACAGAGAGAGAGAGCACTGAATAAATAAAAAGCCAAAGGTGTATTGATACAGTCACCCTGGCCATCTCTTAGGTCATCTGCCTAGCCTAATACAAAACTCTTAATACACTTCTTCTTCATACACCACCTAAATGCTCACACAGGGACACACACACCCACACACACTCACACACACCACAGAACGTGCCTTCCTTGTCCGAACAGTTCATGGTGATGTCACGGGCTCAGTGACAAACAGTCATTATGGGCTTAGCCGTGATCTGGGATCAGTGCGTGGATGTGAGTCGGCGAGGTCGTGTTGATGAGGTAAGGAGGAATTGGGTTTCTGGCCATCATCATCATCCTCCTTTTCCCTGTTCTGCACTGCTGGCCGCCTGCGTTACTAATTGGCCGCCTGGTTGGCTGGTTATCAGTCTGTCTGTCTGTCCGGCAGGCTGGTTTGCGAGCTGTTTGGTTAGCTAGCTGGCTGGACGGCTGCCCTCCTGGTTGGTTTGGTGATTGGCTGGTTGACTGGATGATTGGCTGGCAGGCTGGTTAGCCGCCTAGCCGGTGGGCTGACTGATTGGTCGGTTGGCAAGCCGGTTGGCTGGTGGCCTGCCAAACATGGAAACATCCCGTTAGAGCTGAAAGCCTGGGCCTCGTCACAGCCCCTCTTCTAGAAAGCTATAATTAAGTGTCTTGAAAAATGCACCACTGTGAAATGGAGCCCTAATCCTGAGTCTTAAGTGGCTGTACTTTTCCTCTTGAATGATGAGAGTATACGCTGGAGAGAAGGAGAAGGAGGGAGGAAGAGTGGTATAGAGAGAGCGTAACGCTGCTCACCCCTGCTTTATTTTACATTCACATGAAGGAGTTGCTTTTAAGTCGAATGTAAAAGTGTGTGTGTGTGTGCGTGCATGTGTGTATGTGTGTGTGTTGTGTGTGCCCGTATGGGTGTGTCCTGCCTAAACTGCTGGACTGACTGTGTGTTTATCTACATTTTGCCGTCAACAATGAGCTCTGTGTGTCCTGTCATCTTTCCTAATGAGGTGTTGTTAATAGTGAGGGCATGTGGGCCTCTCTCCGCTTACTTTCTCTTTCTGTGTGTGTGTGTGTGTGTGTATGTGTGTGTGTGAGAGAGAGAGAAAGAGAGAGAGAGAGAGAGATGTAAAGAGGTTGACAGACATACAGTTGGAAAAAGAGGGCAGAGAGAGAAAGAGAGAGAGAGATTCTGCTTGGTTATACACAGCATGTGTGTGTGTGTGTGTGTGTGCATATTAGTGGTTCTCACTGTCCTAGTCATTCCCATTGGGAACGGGAACAGAAATTTTTATTACGTGCTTGATATCTCCACAGCAGAATTAGTCAGCGAGCGTCAGCTGAGTTTGATTTTATTGGAAACAAATAATTGAAACTGTGGCAGTAGGAGCAGAAATACAATATTACCATAAATCACAAAATGAACATTCTGTTCAATGTGGTATACTGTGGTTCCTCACTGTTAGTGACTTCTCCTACTGTGCAATGACTCCAAGCCAGTGTAACACAGTAGATGAATAATACCAGAGCTGAGAGAGACGATCCAGCTGTGCACCAGGCGAGCAGCAGTCCTATTGATTGAACAGCATTATGTTATATTCATTACTCGCAATATTAAGTCTGTTTAATATTAAGTGTGATAAGTTGTAAGTCAAATATCTGATACGTCCAGTACTAAAATACACCATTCTGTGTATGAATGTTGGAACATTCACATTCAATCAAAAGTTGATTGCTGGCCGGGTTAAAACCAGGACACTGAAGCGGGGAAGTGGTATTTTTGATTGAACAGCGTATTCTGGCACATTAACGCCCCTCTCCGCTGTCTCCCTCACATCTCCGGGACATCAAACAGCAGAGTTTAAACTTGAACAGAGGTCACCCTACCTCTGAATGACAGAGAGCCAGACAGCGGGCCTTGCAGTATGAATGCGGGCCGTATCCTGTAGGGAGCTGGAAGACAGATGCTGGATGTACAGCGGAGAGGCAAAGCGGAGTCAGATGGGACAAACACTCTTTGATGAGTTGAGCTTGTCAGGGCTTAAGTCACGACTACACCGGGGTGGAGGGGGCGGCAGGGGCCTGCAGAGGGCTGGGAAGAAAAGGGGGCTCTGACTGCCGCTGCCTCTTATGGGACGATAACAGAGAGCAGCATATCTACATTTAAAGCTGATTAGTTGGCCCTAAAAATGTGAGTATCAGCATACAATGAATATGCATCGAAGCTGATTGGCTTGATCAAATTGGGGATGTGAAACTGATGCACGCGTTGATATTTATTTTACTCATAACCAAAATGAAATTCCAGTGCAAACTTCAATCAAATCAGCACACAAATATGTATTAACGTTGATCAAATTGATGATATGAAATTGACTTGTGTGTTGATATTTCTGTCATCCCTAAACCATACATATAAACAGTTCCAAAATGAAATTCCACTGCAACGTTTAGGATGTTTTCCACATTACTCCAAATGTATTCAGTGGTGAAGAACTGATATTATCGGAGCTGAAACTTAACTCTGTTGGAATAACTGGCTCCACGGTTCCTGCAAGGCCATGTTTATCACTATTACAGATTTAATTACTACTATTCACATTTATCCATCCATAAATTGTTAGCTGATCTTTGAGAATGTTGGACAATGTGAACCATATTTCTGCCGTTTGGGGCACATTGAGGGGAAGTGTAACTCAATCACTCTTTTTTTTTTCCTCCCGTCCACATGACGAGGTGCCAGATGCGTGTCAGTGCTTTCAGACTTTATATATATCCCTCCCACATCCTCACACACACAGCCACCACACACGCACACATATGTGTACGCGTGTGCACATGCGCACACACATGCACACGATTCGACGCAAGCTCCCTCACACACACATGCACACACGCACACACATACATACTCATATGAAACACAAGAAGTCAAGTTATTTCAAGTTATTCAAGTACTTAGGCTGTGGTGCTGCGCATAAACCTTTTTTGTCTTAATACATGAATCTTAACGTGAAATGTATAAAGCTATATCCAACTTAACAGCATCAAAACAAGCTGCAAAAACCTGAAAGGATACAAATAACCTGACAGCTGTGCCTCCTAGTAGTCTCTTTCATTTTGAAATAAGCCCAGAGTATCAAAGGCCTTTGTCATAAAGACAGTGCAATAAAGCGTGTTTGGGAGCAGTGGAAAGGGAACACAGAGTGGCGTTGCACATGTTGTGGTGTCACACTGCTGTTGTGTGATGTGGCACTCCAAGACTCATTGGGAGACTGATGGGTAATCAGGGCGGAGGGTGGAGTGGGTTTGGGGGGGGGTGCAGGGGGTGGTGGGGGGTGAGCAGACTGAGCTGTGATGAGTAGAGAGAGCTGTTGAGATATGGAGTCTGTGAAGGAGCTCAGAGAGGGTAGAGGATGCCCTCTACAGTAGACACATGAGGAGCAGGCAAACAGGCCTGCTCACTCACACACCAGCTGAACCTCTGCACATCGATTCCTATACTAAAACATGGAACATTTCAGCTTTGAATGTCAGAGTATAGCACATTTATTTATTTCTTTGATTAGAAGGTCTCATTTTAGTGTTTAATGTTCACTCCAAATGGGAAATTGTAATTATGTAGGGATGTAATTTGTTTTTGATTTTTTTTTTTTTTTTTTTTTTTCCCAGCAAAAAAGCAAAGTGATATTTGCATGTATGTGCACGTTTTATTTTTCTTTGTTTTGTTTTTTGTCTTACTTTGGCCCATGGAAAAACTCATATGTCAACTTATATGCTGTGAATAAAATATTTTGCATTATTCATTTTGAGAGATACATATGAATAGGCAATAAGTTTCGTAAAGTAAGGATGATTCCATGTGTAAGTTGTCAAAAGGCTCCAAACGGCGTTTTTTGGTGCCATGAGGGGCTCCGTTTGATACATTATCCTCAACTACATTTTTTTAAATATTATTTAATTTTCATAATAGGTGGTGTAAGTGGCAAATCAAAGTGTCAAATTCGATTTTACATAAAAGGCGCAACAGGTTTACAGCAAACGGCCACACGGGTGAATCACCATAAAATAACATTTGTGCGGAGCTGAGTACCTGGATACCTGCACAACAGCTCTCCCCTGCGACCGAGTGAAACTCTACTCCTGCACCTCTACCTGAGTCCCGGCTCTCCGGTGACTCATTCACTCTTACCGTATAGAGAGCAACTTCTGTTCTTACCTCAGCTCGGCTCTCTGAACGATCTTCTGAACCGCATATTGTCAGATAGTGGTAATACTACACGGCTGATGGACTGATTCGTGTTACTGACTCAAAATGATCACTTCCAAAGTCAGGAGTGCATGGATCGTCCAGGGGAATGGTAACATGTCGGTATGTGAAACTGTTTACTGAATAACAGCAGAAAAGATGCATGCCTGAAGCGTAGCCCCTGTGTGTTTTATGTGGGTGCAGACATTAGATATAGACCTGTCCAGCCGTCTATAGGCGTGATAGATTATGGTGGAGGGAATGGATCTGACTCCAGACACCACGTGTTGGAGTCGCATCAGCGCAATAATTGCTGGGCGCTTGAGCTATATAAACCACAAAAAGCCTGAGCACGGGAAACCCCGGCCTCCAAACACTAACCACATTTACGGCTACAAAAACGGCTCTCGTTTTTCCGCCTCCTTCATCTCACCGGCGATGATTTTCTTTTTTTTCCACTTCATCAACCTTTTTTAACCCTATATGCAAAACGTGCGGTTCGACCGAGCGGCTTCATGGCAAAATATGAACAATTAGTTGGCGACGCGCGGCTATAAATAGTACTCTTAAGTATTGTTAAAAAAGCTTATTCCTCTGACTTTGAAAACTTTTTTGTGTGTACATAGCCTGCGGGCTCTGAGAAAGCTTTTCACTTTGGCACAAAGACTTCAATGACGCACCTGGAGCAGCGCTTTGAGTTTTCACTAAAGGAGAGAGACAAAAACTTTTTGAGCATCTGGGTCGACTGTTCCATTTTAGACGTCTTTTTTTTTTATAATTGTATAGGCTATTACGCGCTTGGACATTTATTTGATGTTATTTATATCCACACATGAACGACTACGCCTGCGTTATGGTGCATGGACGCTTCCCCCGAGAAGTTTGAAAAGACCGTGTCATTAAACAACATCATCAAGCTTTCAAGGGGTGTTTTTCTAGCCGGAGAAGTATATTTTATGTCGTTTGAAGGCGCCCACTAAAGTTTGTAGTGGAGAGGGTTTTGAAACGCTGAGTGCGCTCACCAAGTCCCATTTTCCATTGGCAGACGCGCTGAGGTTCAGCAAGCAGCGGCGCACACTCGGAGTTTCGCCCTGAGAGAGAGAGAGAGAGAAAGAGAGAGAGGGAGAGGAGTTGGAGAGCCTTTTGGTGCCTTTTTTGATAATCCAGGCTGTTGTGATGCGAATTCCCGTAGATCCCAGCGCCAGTCGGAGGTTCAGTCCGCCGTCCAGTAGCCTCCAGCCGGTCCCGGGGAAGATGAACGATGTGAGCTCTCCAGCCGGTCAGCCGGACGCAGCGGCGGCGGTGCCAAGACTGCGTCCCCACGAAAACCGCAGCATGGCCGAGATCATCGCCGACCACCCGGCCGAGCTGGTGCGGACCGACAGCCCCAATTTTCTCTGCTCGGTCCTGCCCTCCCACTGGCGGTGCAACAAAACGCTACCCGTCGCCTTTAAGGTAAGGTCCCACTCAGTGATGTGGTGGTAAATAAAAAGGTGGGTAAACTACAGTATACAGCGTGACCTCCAGTCGATCATCATCATAAGGCAAACAACCACCAATATCAACAAAAATAGTTTTTAGAAAAGAATGACTGCATGATTTTTCCCTAAAAGATTCATAACTTACATTAGTTTGATACTATTTTATATCACATGTAATATGAATTTCGTATCATTTTTGATTTGTAGCAGTGTGAAACGCTGGTAAACTGAGCTGGTGTGGGTTAATCCTCCACTCTCTGGCCCCACTTATACGATTTTCATAGTTGTTATCCCACCTGAATTTATTACAGCTTCTGAAAAATAACGAATGTGGCCTGTTATTAAAAATGATAAATCATGATCAAAACATCACCAGCAGGCTTGGATGCTGCAATGTGTTGTTTTGGTATGTTTTTATTAATGGTATCTTAGTTTACTAAATTTATCCTCCTCAATTCATTTTAAATGAGGAAGTATTAAGGGAAAACGGCATGTTGTGTTTATTGGGTTAGAAACATTTTCTGAGAAAGTGTGGCTGTTTAGTGAAATGTATGTTGTAAACAAAATAATGGAATCACATGTCAGTATTGTTTTCTTCCCAAATTTTTAAGGTCAGAATAACTAGATTCTATTTATTGCCAGTCATATTTTAATTTACCAGGCAGTGTCTTATTCAGAAAACCCTTTATTGAATACTGCAACAATGAACAACTTGTCTTCAAGATTATAAATTTAGTATTTTGGTCAATAATTTTCATCATATGTGAAAATTATAAGAAAAAATTAAGTCATTATAACCACTGCTTTAATAATTAGTTTTTAATAGAACGTTTAGAAAAAAATACTTTATCATGTGGTCAGTCTTTGCTATGTTGACTTTCACTGATCTTGTAATATGCAGAAATGCAGAGATAAAAATATTTAATTTTAACATACACCAAAGAGTAATGGTTTATTTGTTTTTTGTACATTTAAGGCCTATAGGTGTTTTTGAAGGCTTGACTATTTTCTATTTTACAGGAAAGGGCCTATTAATTACCTGACAGATATTATTTCAAGGATGGATCAAAGACACAAGTGGGAACTTTATAGCTATAGTCTTGGCTCAAAATCAAATGTGACACTTTTTAAAAAAATTTACTGTTATTTAACTGTTATTATTTCTTCTCTGTAATTATTGCACCTCTGTAGGCCTACTCATTGCCTTTTATCTGCATCCAATAGTCTAAATGATAATACAAGGCCTTTTATTTTAAAGACCTCTTAAATTGATACGTGATTCTAATCACCTTTATCATCTTATCAAACATGGCTGCTTCAGGAGTGAGACTACGAAATTAAACCAATTTATCAACATAATTTGGAAGCAAGTCTAGCAGGATCATATGATGTAACACAAGTCTGTAACATTATCTTTATTTTTTTTTATTTTTTCTGAAATTGAGAATGATAACAGAATTTTTGATGTGCAGCTTTTGGCATTTGAACTCTGCATTCATAGAAAAGACTAGTCACCCGTATGATACTAATGTTTTTTTTTTTTTGGATGACCATTTTTCCCAGTTTCTTAAAGAGAGAGAAAGAGAATGGGTCATAATACAGACCAGCAGTATATTTTCATTATTTTGGGTCCCAGGATGAGAGATTAAATGTCTTATTTACCCTTAAAAGTTTAATAACCACTGATCTAAATAGTGTATGTTATTGCTGCCCTTTGACCTTTGACATCCTTATGCTCCCTGACAGGTGGTGGCACTGGGAGACATACCTGATGGCACCGTTGTCACGGTAATGGCGGGGAACGATGAGAACTACTCTGCCGAGCTGCGGAACGCCTCGGGGGTGATGAAGAACCAGGTAGCGCGCTTCAACGACCTGCGCTTCGTGGGCCGCAGTGGGAGAGGTGAGGCCCAAATGCTCTGTGCTCCATTCACCGAGCATTACTACTCAGGAGGAGCTATTAGGTTCAGTGGTGTGGATTAGTGGTCACATTCCCTACGTGGCAACCACATAATGATCTCTCTCACTCCAGGATCAAATCTCACCGCCCGTCTCCTAGTGTCTGAGTGGTGATTCATATCGCTCCCGCTCTCGTTCTTTTAAAATGAGACTCCTTGATCTTTTTATCCTGGGACCCAGGTGAGAAATTTAGTTTTGCCCTGAGAGTCAAGCTCTCTAAAACATATTATCGCTCTCATATGGAGACCTACTTGAAACCGACCCGTGTCCTATTTTGGGTCCAGGCCCAGAGTTTAAGAAACAGAGCTTTGAACAAGACAGAAAGTGCATCTGTCCAGCATCAGCTGCATAAGAAACTGTTCATCTGATGAGAAAAAAAAAAAAAAATTCATCCCGAGTCCTTGCGTGACCTTTATATTTACCTGGCATGACACAGCACAATTCAAGCTAATAAACATGCTGGGTGGTGCCGCAGCCTGGCGGCTGATCACTCTCTCCACATGTCCTCAGGCTCTGAGGGAGCTAGGCAGTAGCGCAGTCCTATTGGGGCAAATGGCATTCCCTGAATATTTGGCATTGCCCGAGTTGCTCTTTGCATCAATTACACGTTGTGTAACTAAATCATCTCATTTACGGTAAGAGGTTTGGCACCGAGGACGTTTTCTCTCTGCAGCGACATGCAATGTAGTGAATTTCACCGTCTCCCAGCGTTCTGGAAATATTTTCTCCGAGATTTTTTATTTTCTATAAGCTGTAAAACGTGCCAAAATGGCCTCTCCGATGAGTTGTCAGTGATAAGGGCTGTCAACATGTCCACCAGTGCTGAGGTGACTAAAGTTTTCTTCTCAGTTTCCTTCGCTGTAGTAGCTGTCAAAGAGGGAGGAGGACCAAGGAGGAACAGAGGCAGGAGGGAGGGAAGAGGGGGTGACAGAGTATAGAGAGTGGAGGAGGCACGGTGGAGGACCTGTTGCCATGGAGACCTTGTGCGTCCTTTCGCTGTGACACAGAATCTAGTCACAGGAAATGACATAGGAGCCAGGGGAGATCAGACTACGAGGTGTCTGAAATGAATACCCTGCAATGACAGAGATAAGTACAAGCAGAGCAAACTGATAGGATGTTAGATAGCTAAAAGCCATGCACAGAGAGATGGAGAGAGCCAACAGAGATGGACAAGGAGCGACAATTAGAGGTCTGAAATTGTGCCACAGTATGTTGTCAGCATTGACGGATAGGACAGATAACTCCAAGTAATCGGATACGATTGATAACATCATTAGACTTAATAGTGTAGTAAGACATGTGTAAACCAACAGTAGTGGTGGATGAGAACAAGCTGACAGGATTGATAACTAAATAAGCCCGAGTAAGATGGATAGCTGATGACAGATGACAGTAATGAGGATTGCATGGAGGCGATGGAGTTGGTGTCCCACTTTATCATAGATGACTGGTATGAGCCTGCTCCACTTCACCCACATGAGCATCAGATCAGATATGTGGGCCACCTGTTGCATCTGTGATGGTATCTTCCACGCTCATCTTATCAGTGCTTTTAATGGCATATTCACAGCGGGCTAAAGCAGATGGGAGAAGTGGAGGACACGGATGGGTACGGAGGGGGGGGGGAGGTGTGGCTGGAAGGACAGCTGTTCCGATGAGTCGCTGCTGCAACCTGCCCCCCACTTCCCGTTTCCTGTGCGTAACCATGGTTACACGATGCATCTGCATACCTCAGACGTTAGTGTTTGTGCTGAGTTGGCTGTTGCGCTCTGATTCATAGCATTCCTTGTGCTCACACACATGCACCCACACGCGCACACACACACACACACGCACACATACACACAAACTCAACCCCAAGGCAACAACTGCTGGGGATTATCAAGAAAGGAAGTGACTATTAAAATGCCTCTCGCCCACTCACAGAGGGTTAGACAGGGAGAAATTCTGGATAACAAGATACTGGCTCCTTCAGTCAATCTTCTATTTAGACTCTGCCAAAGAACCTAAATAGACCCTCTCAAACGTCCAATGTTGTCTGCCGTTAATCCACTTAAAGCCGATTTGTCCCAGTTTGTATTGGCTATTATGGGATCACAACCACACTTGTGACTTGGGGATGGTTTAGCGATGAATGCAGGACATTGTCCTTGTGGATGGCCTGTCATTTGATGTTGTTTGATGTTCCCACAGGCAAGAGCTTCACCCTGACAATCACAGTATTCACCAACCCACCACAAGTGGCCACTTACCACCGAGCCATAAAGGTCACCGTGGACGGACCGCGCGAGCCCAGGAGTGAGTACCAACGCACGCACATACAGTATGGGAATATGGACTCACATGCACACAGGAAAACACACAGACAGTATAAACATACAAACCCATAAACACAGGTGTATACATACACAATTGTACAAACTGTATATGTGACACACACACACAGCCAAACAACAAACTCATCCCAGTTCCCATTTGCCTTTGACGAAGCTGTGGGCGTGGCTGGCCTTTCAGCTAGCCAATGGCAGCGGTCTGGAGGCACTGGAGTAAAAATGGATGCCCGCCTGAAATGGTGACAGGCTAATAAAACAAGTTAATTAACAAAAAGAATGAGTTTTACTGGAAAAAAAAGTTTTGATTGTTTTAAGTAGCAATCAACAGGTTTTTAATTAAGTTGACTTCTCAGAAAACAGCTTAGCCTCTCATGTGATGGTTTTAGAGAGAGAGAGAAAGAAGGAGAAAGAGAGAGAGAGAGTATTCCTGAGAGGGTACACTGGGTAGCAGAGTGCTAGCATCAGCTCATTTTAATGGGCCATATAAAAACAACTGAGGAGGAAAAAAAAACTTTACTATAGCCGTCAGTGCCAACTGGTCTGGCATGCAGCTGTTTCCCCAACCCTCCTCCCTATTCATAAAAAAAAACATATTCTCATCTCATGGCGTCTGAATGAACAATATCACATCACAAACAACCCTCCACCCGCCCCGTCACATATGGCACGAGGACGCACAGAGACACAGAGGAGCCTGGAGACACTGGGATTAGTA
The DNA here is from genome assembly GCF_048128805.1 of Centroberyx gerrardi. NCBI lineage: Eukaryota > Metazoa > Chordata > Actinopteri > Beryciformes > Berycidae > Centroberyx > Centroberyx gerrardi. The sequence continues at coordinate 17,932,662 of NC_136014.1, forward strand.
CCACCATCATTCTCTGCTGTAGGAAACCTGCCCATGGCGCCAGAAACGCCTCGCGCACACAAAAAGACACACGCACACATTCAGCGTTCATCGGCTCACACACACTGAAACAAAGGCACATGTATGTCCTCAAATGCACGTGTACACACGCACACACACACACACACAGTCGCACCCTGTTTCTCTCTGTCTCGCTCACTCTCTCTCTAGCCATCTTGTTTGATCAAAAGCATTTCCTGTGCATCTGCTGTCCCCCCTCAGATGACTTCCAAACAACTCCTGTTATTTGGTGACGGGCAGATGGGAGTCAGAACGGAATTTGTTTATAAAAGCCGAATTTCGTCTCAACAACAAGTCTGCATTCTTGTCCAAAAAGCCTCACTGGGAGCCTGGACATACGTGAATTGAGGTTAAATCAGTGGATAGACATGCATAAAACCACCTAATCTCAGGTCATGCCATGAGCATGACACTACATTCTGGCATAGTTACGGTACGTCACAGTTTAGCCATCCATTGTTCTTCCCCTCTATCATTTGGCTGCCCCATTTGTGGCGGACTGGAGACAGCTTTAAAAAAAAATGTGGAGCTGAACTCATTTTCTTTTCAACATCTTCCTTTGCATATTAGACAAGTACTTTCTCAGGACAGTAATTTAGCTAATAAAAAGTATGTCATCATACGTAACCCCTGAACTTCTTTAGTTTGTTCTTAAGTGGTCCGAATTGCAGCGCTGGTGTAATTTACCCCGAAACTACAGCCAGAACACGTCTCCCTCTCAGGGGTCATTAAGCCCAGGTCGGAGGGTGGCAAAACACACATGTGCCCTCTCAACCGCGCCTCTCTCTCTCTCCTCCGGGCCTCAGCGCAGAGAGCAACCGGCTGTCTCCAAGCTGTGATTCTATCTGTGAACGCTTCATTGACACATGGGGGCTTTGTCGGCCATTACAGCTCTATTTTGTGTTAAACGAGTGGGTAATTAGGAGGCCTGTGGTACACCGGGCCAGGGAGGGGGCCCACAGGGAGGGGTCCGCGGAGACACGCAGAGAAACAACAGTGGGCTGTCTAAGCCTGACATACACTGGCAGTCTGTGTCCCTCCTCTGTAAAAACACTGCGTTGTTTCTGGGAAACAAGCTGACAATAAGAGTAGATTTCAACAGGGCCCGGAGACTGGCCGCAATTCAGGGTGTGAAGGGCTATAATTACTCAGTTATCTTAACTACCCAACCACTCTTTATATTTTTATTGATTTTTTTGCACCCCCCTTTCTGATGTTGTTGGGAGTTTTTTAGCCCTGGCCTCTTGTTAATGTATTGCCTCGCTGTGGGTGTCTCATTCAGGAAGGATATTTTGTGTTGGTGTGTTTGATGAGCCTTATGGTAGCCATATGAGTCTTCATGAGGGACGTGACTTCCCCAGTGATTCCTTATCCAATATCAGCGCGGGAGGAACTGGGTCCTCCGGAGAATAAATGAGGCTCATATCTCTGAACTTTGTAGCTGAGCTGTTGTTCATTAATTGTGCGGTCAGAGTGACTAATATCAGCAAGGCCTACTATAGAGATCTGTGGTATGATTCCCCTCTCCTTCTCCAGAGGCCTATAGTGAGTGTGTGTGTGGATACGGTGGGTATGGTGAGCGGTTAGTCAGGTCCCTCTGGCCACCGTGTTATTAGCGGGAGGCTAACTCGGTTTCTGTGGCTCTCATTGTGTTTAATCGGTTGACAGCTCTTGGTTACCCTGTGGTTTGCCGCTGCACCAACAGCCCAGCGTGTGTGTGTATGTGCATGTACGTATATCTGTGTGTCTATGTCTGCACGTGTGCATGTACACGCGTGTTTTTTCATGCATGCGTATATGAATTTACATTATTGCATGTGTGCACAAATCGGTGTATGCGTGTATGTTTATGTGTGTTAGTGTCTGTGTTTGTATGTGTGCGTGCGTGTGTGTGTGTGCGCCCCCGCGACATGTGTCTCAGAGAGAGTATGTGTTATTGGTGTCATTAGTCTAGTGTAGCAGCAGTGCTGATTTCGAGCAGCGCTAATAGGTCTCATTAAATGTCATTTTGGGCTAATAGACAGGGAGTGGTTGCTTAAACCAATATGCTTTTATAGGAGGTTCTGTCTCCTCTCAGCTGCTCCTGTCGGTGACTGTGGCCAGCTGAGACAAACTTCCTGAGTGATAATAGCCAAGCCGTAATAACACAATATACAAGGCTTTCTGTCCAAACCCACTATTCCCATTACAGTTAATTGATGACAGACAAACATGGGAGGTGACAAAAACCATTGTGGCGTCACACATATATTGCTGTGGTATATTGCAGTGGTTATGTGTGTGCGTGTGTGAGAGAGAGAGAGTTAATGAATGTGTATGCCCTTGTGCTTGGTGGATAAGTGTGTGTCCCTGAGTGTGTGTGTGTGTGCGTGTGTGTGTGTGTGTCAGCGGTGGAGGTTAGCGGTCAGACCCCTCTCTGCTCTTGCCGCTGGTGTTTGAAGCCACTGGGTCGGGGTCTGGGCTCGGGGACGAGGTCGGGTTTTTTTGGTTCGGCTTTGGTCGGGGTGTTAACAAGCCTGGTGAAGAGGCCCTGGTTACTTACAGGCCTGCAGACAATATTAGTGGTTCAGGAGACCTGTCTGCCTAGCCAAACTCTTTTGTGACTTAGGTCTCTCTCTCTCACGCACACACACACACACACACACACACGCCTAAACAACCTTATTGTATTAGTACGATGTCAGAAATATTGCCAAAAAGCTACACCTTATTAAAATTCTTCTTCTACACTGAGCGCTGTTACTCCTTGGAAAAGCATGAGTAAGCGAGGTGCATTCATTAACACGTCTGTCATGATGACACGATAGGGCAATCCACCACCATCTCTAAATAGTGTCATCACATACACATGCCATTACATGCACTCGTAGTGTGGTATTACCTGTTGAATGTCCTGGGCTTGGTTTCCCAAAACAGTCATTGTGCTTTATTCTGCAGTGCCAAGATCCTCAGAGCTCAGATACTTCAGAGATACTAATTGCGTGGTAATATTTAGAT